>NW_015643932.1:931760-939178 GCF_001515625.1 Sinocyclocheilus rhinocerous
AAAATGAAAGCACATCGAGTTGGCAGAGTGCGAGGTTCGTGGCGGGATGACCGTGATGCGGATCCATCACTCATGGTGCACCTTGGTGTCGGACAAACAAAGAAGCGGTCACAGTGATGATGAGGCGAGCACCAGTGATCGCGGCCGCGCCTCTCGTTTCTCATGCCCGCTCCGTGTGTCTGCTGGGTGGCGATCAAACGGGCAGGGCAGCGCTTTTCACGAGCAGAAAAGCTACTAGACGAATCATGTCATTTTTTTCTTATTTTGTCGTAAGTTATGCTATTACTCCATTAATTTATACTAGCATATAATGTATATCCAGCGCTCCCTGAACGCAGTCTCTGGCTTTTTGCCAGTCAAGTGCAAGCACGCAGGGACGCGTCCAGAGTAATAACTAACCTGATCTGATCATAAAGTCTTTCCGAGTCACAGGGCTCAAGTCCAAGTCAAGTCTCGAGTCATTGCTGTCAAAGTCTAAGTCGAGTCTCAAGTCTTCTTTAATTATGTCGAGTCGAGTCGCAAGTCATCAAATTTGGGACTCGAATCCGAGTCAAGTCTCGAGTCAAGTGACTCGAGTCCACACCCCTGCAGAGTATGCTCCTGCTAGTTACGTTCCAATTGTAGAGGCTGTCCCTGAGCATCTTGCTCTCCCTGTCATGACCACTGAAGACGTTCCTGTGCAGTCTGCTCCAGTCCCAGTGCTGCCTGCTTATTACCCTGACTTCATTTGTGCCCTCTCCCCACTTTCTGCACTAACTGACCGCAACCGTCCTGCTCCTATGGTCTGGTCGATTGGGAGGGGGTAGTGTTAGGGACAGTGCTCTGGCACTCCATTTGTCTTGTCTTGTCTTTGTTTCTCGTGTCCGTTGTCTTGTGTCAGCACATCGCTTTGTTGCAGTTTTTGTCAGCCATGTGCCCTTCTAGTCCCTCCTCGTTGTTTCCTCTTTACCACACCCCCTTGTTAGCCCTTGGCTGCATTTTTGCAGCAATTGGCAATTTTTTTTTTTATGCCCTTCACTTGCATACTTCCCTCCGTCTCCTTTACTCAGATGTATGTCATTGATTACGTTGCATGAGTGGACACTTCTGGCGGAACCCTTGGAATGGGATGAACTGTAACGTCTTAAGCCCTTGATCACTTAGAATCCGCTATGGAGTTGGTTTATTGTTTACTCTTTTTTTTTTCCTTACAAATGTGTTTGGTGCAGCATTCTATGTGTGTATATAGGTATGCTTGGGCTGTTATAAATATAAAAAAAATAATTTAGATATTATAGAGTTGTTTGGGGTGGGGATCAATTAAACGCAATCTGCGATGACGTCACAATCGTGTTGCATTGTGGTCTGTGGAGTGGCCTGAAGTGTGCATATGAAGCAGACTCGCTCCCTCTGTCAAAATCGAGGGGCTGAGGGTCGGTCCATATAAACTTCCCTCGTCCACTTCAGGAAGTGGAATGCACTTCAAAATGGCAGCGGGGATTCCCCCAAGGGGAAGTGCTTAGGGAAGTTTGTGAGTGTGTGTCTAAAAGTGGAGTGGAACGCAGCCTTTGTCTAGTCCTTTTTTGTCTAATTGTGCTCACATGTTCCTCGTGTGCTTTCCTCCCTATTTATAGTTCCCCTTGCCCTCTTGTCTTTGCCGGTTCGTGGTCATTCTTGCCCTCACTGTCTCTGTCTGTGGATGTGGCTGAGTATATGTTCCTTACCCCTTGCCTGGTTTGTCTTGTGTCCTAATCTTGTCAAGTCCCTTGTAGTCCTTGTCTTGTGTTAGATTTCCTCTCCTGACCTGTTTTCTTTGAGTTCCTGCCCGCTGGTTCCCCCTGCCTGACACCTGATCCGTTTCAGGGTCTGCGGTCAACAAGTACCTGCACTCAGCTTTATGGTGCCTTGCTCGGTCCTCCCTATCTGCCTGGTCTTGCCGCTTCCTTTGCACCTCTTCTGCCAGTTGATTTCCGAGGCTGTTCCAGCGGTCTTCCATAGCTGTCTCATCTCTGTTACCTGTGTTCCTTCTGCTGAATCACCTGTGCACCTGACTACCCTCTTGAGACTGTCTGTCTTGTAAGTAAATATTGTTACTCACTCTGCGATTGGGTCCTCTTTCCAGCTCTTACATAATCAGATACAATTTAAAAAATGTATTTGTACAGTGAAAGTGGAAGTCCCACTAGATTTGAGTGTGTCTAAATCCACACAAGGGATGTGTGAATACTTCATTATGTTCTTCAGGATTCATATTCCATTCATTCATACATTTATGTATCAGTTTGTTTGTTTGTTTATTTTATTTTATTTTATTTTATCAGGTTATTGCCAGTAAATGCATGAACTCCAAGTTCAAATCTAACTGCAATACACACCTAAGCACACAACATTTTTATTAGTTATTAACTACACTGGGGTAAAAAAAAACACAAACATGGAGAAGTTAAATAATTATTTATACCACATAATGTAAAGCGAGATGAAGCCCAGGTGAACAGGGGGAAAAAACGAATAGATATCACTACATTTACCTAGTTGATTGCATTAATAATTGTAAACATTTTTGTATTACAAGTTTTTTTTAAATGTTATGTTAGTATATGCAAATAAGGGCATTGACTAATTAAATACACATTAATTTGCATACATTTATATAACAAAAAATCTAAACACCGAAGCCAGGTTCAAAATTGTTTCGTTTTGTTGACATATTAGAGTTAAAGGTTTTTACAGAGGGGATTTTGGATTTCTCTTTTTATCACTCCATAAAGCACTCTAAGAAAATGTAAACAGCCATTTTTTTTAAATAAAATGTTTTATAAAATCAGGCATATATATGATCAAACCCCTCTATAAAAAAATATATAATATATCCTTCAGAATATATAAAACTGTAAACTTTGGTGTATGTAAATGCTGCTGAAGTGGAAATTGGCTCAGTGCAGGAGAAAAATCTCATTTTGAGAAAACCGCCTTTAAAGATCTGTACTGAAATTGAAATCTATAGGAGAGAGAGTGAGAGAGAGAGAGAGAGATTTTGGATAATTTATGAAAGTCTAAAATTTCAAAACTGACAGATGCATGGAAAACAAATCAGTGTTTCTGCCAGTGGCAAAAATTATAGACATATGTAAAAATATTCATGTTGCTCATGTGAATCACTTCTTAGTTCATCCTGTCCATTCCAGTGTGATGTTGTATTTTGCACTGATGCTGTTTTAAATGTTGATGTGGAGTTCATGGGATGGGCTGTCATTTCATGTGCCTTCTTGTCCACAAATTGCATGGCTCTTTTCACCCAAAGCTTTTGTGGATTAGAGCAAAAAGTTAAACCGTTGACTGTTTTAAATCTGTAAATAGATAACAGTAATAACTTAGCACGACAACACAAAAATATGCAAATGTACAGATGTTGATGTATTTAACTGTCTATAAGTACCATGTGATTTAGTATCAAAATGTTAAGGGTAAAAAGTGTCAATGCATTAAATTAAAGGGATACTCCACCCCAAAATGAAAATTTTGTCATTAATCACTAGCAAAAAGAACTAGCATTCCGACATTTTAGCTCAGATTTATCATGAAATATACATATTCTTTAATAGTGTATACAATTTCATGAGAAAAACTCACTCAATGGCATCAATATGGCACATGTCTGCTTTACGTATCTGGTAACTTTTGATATCTTCCTTGCTGAGAACAGTTTCTGATGTTTTCAGACAAGGGCAAAATGAATGGTCAGTTGCTACAAACACCCAAAGGAAACAAAAACACTTTTAGCATTTGACATTCTTTTTGCCAAGACAGTTTAAATGAAATATATACTGAAATATTAACTGAAATAACTGTAAACTGACCAGGTGCAATAAATGAATAAATTAGGGCTGTCAATAGATTACCATTTTTAATCTAATTAATCACACCCTTTTTCTGTGATTAATCGCAATTAATCGCACACTTCATGAAATTAAGCATAGACCATTTATCTTGTTTCAAATGTTTATTTTGTCATCGTTTGCTATATCCAGCAAAGTAAACCAAAAGATTGAAGGGTGATTCTCAAAAATCTGTATTTTCTGCAAGCTTTTTTCAAGATAAATTTAGATGTCTTTCCAAAAAAGGACACTTAGAAACTCCAAAAGGACACCAAAGAACCAAATGATATAAGGAGCCCATATAAGCACATATGAAGAAAAAAAAAAACGGAATTTTATAGTATGTGTACAGTGCAACAGCAAAGAGCTTTTTTACATATTAGAGAAGTCAAATTGCGATACCGAACAGGACCACATGGAGATGCCAAAAAAAAAACTAAACCAACCGCCTGCTGACTGCATATATCCACAGTACATGGATCCATTCAGTATAAATAAACAAAGCAACATAAACATGACAAATCAAAACATTATCGTGAATGTGTGTGGAAACAACGTGAATGTACGGAAATGTCTGTGCCTGTGCATAAATACAATGTGCGATCAGTGCATCAAGGGCACTCATACACGCATTATTATAACGAACTCACGCGTGCTTACTGTACGACTCCTGTACACCACCGCAACGTGAGAGGGCTTGCGCTCTTCAGAGACAATCACAGAATATGACAGAGCTCGTGTTTAAAAGCGAAACACACTGGAATGAATAATTCACTGAAAACGCAATGCGAGTCTCTGTTCTCTCTGCAATCTCTGATATAATCAGCCTGGTTTCCTTTATATTAGCGCTGTTTTGGACGGATTGTTTGAATGCATTCGCTTACTGGATCATTGGACTGAAAACTTTCCCAGAGTGGAGGGTTAGAAAGGGTTAGAATAGAAATTGTGCTTCAGTAATTTTGCGTTAATTGCATTAAATTATTTTAACGCGTTAAGGATTGTAAAATTAATCGCATGCGTTAACGCGTTAACGTTGACAGCCCTAAAATAAATACAGACTTGTGTTAACAAATTGAAGTAGTTCAGGTAAAATAGTTCTTAATTCATCTTCACCATTCCAGTCTGACGTTGTAATCAGTGTTGATCCCATTTTAAATGTTGATGTGGGGTTTATGAGAAATGCTGTCTTTTCAAAAGCCTTCATCTTCACATATTGCATGGCATTTATTGCCGAAGAGCTTTGTGGATCAGCGCAAATGAAACGACTTTTGACTGTTTTAAATCTGTTAATACATTAAAATAATATGACAATACAACAAAATATACAAATGTACATAAAGTATTTTGGTATCAAAATTAGTAAAATTGTCATCGTACTAAAATAAAGACATATTAGCTAAGATTTATCATGAAATTTATTGTTGAAAGGCTGAGATCCATCACAACATAAACGTCTCCATAAGAAAAAAGAACTCACAAAACGGCATCAATATGGCAGAAGCCTGCTTTTTGTATCACGTAACTTTCAATATTTTCCTTGCGGAGAACCCGATTTGATGTCTTGAGACAAAGGCAATTTGACCGGCCACTTAGGCCTACTACAAACATCCAAAGGAAACAAAAGCACTTTTAACACAGACATTCATTTATACAACACAATTTAAAAATACAAATTATTAATAATTTTTATTAATAATTTAATAAGGATTTTTTTTTTTTTTTACAAATACGTAAAATTTCTTACTTTTGCAGGTGACTTGAGCAAGCAGTATTATGGCCAGGCACAGCAGAAGGGTTTTCGACACACAGCTCATCTTCTCTTGTGAGTCTGATGTGCATTAATTTGCCTCACTGCAGCTTGTACTTTTATGAACACTCGCAAGCAGGAAAACGAACATCAGAACTTCCTTCCACAGATGTGACCTTCACAAAACCTTCCTGTAAGTTAAATAAAGAAACATTCTAGAAACCTGGCAATAAACAACAATTGATAATAATCACCATTTCTACACCTTGCATCATGCGAATGCCCTGAGTTAGATTTATAGATATACTTACATAGCGGCGCTATGTTTCACCCATTTTACTTAAACAAACGAGCCCCGCCCGTCCCCATAATCACGCCACACACACACACCAGGGTCAGAAATTAACGGTAGGGAAATGGCACCAAAATTATTAAAAACATCCCTAAAATTCAAGAAAAGGCATCAACATGACAGTGTATGAGTTTTTGTTATCTTTATTTATAACATACAATATAGTTACACAATATCACATAAGCGAGGGTGCTGTTTTTTCCAGAATATCAGCATGATTGCAAGTGTAATATCAATTTTGTACAACTTTTTAATAAACAAGAAGTTGATATTAGTTAACTTTTAGACTCAAATTCAATGTTTTTGTTGTTGTTGTTGTTTGTTTGTTTGTTTGTTTGTTTGTTTTTGCAAACGAAAATAGTTAATTGGCATAAAAAGAAGGCTTTGCATTGACAAAGCATTGTAACGTTATACTAATTAGCCACAATTTCATGTTTTGGAAGCAGGAAAAATGGGGAAACACACAATAAACAGTGAAAAAAATATATACATTTATACAATATACTTTAAATTGACCATGCAGAGGCAAATAAATAATTACAGATGCAGACACATTTTAACAAGTGAATCACTTCTTAGTTAATCCTGCCCATTCCAGTGTGATGTTGTATTTTGTATTTTGTGATGTTGACATTTAGTCGTTTCATTTACCTTCTTGTCCACAAATTGCATGGCTCTTTTCACCCAAAGCTTTTGTGGTTTATAGCAAAAAGTTGAACCGTTAACTGTTTTAAATATGTAAATGCATAAAAGTAATAATTAAACATGACAATACAATAATGTACAGATGTTTATTTAATTAAAACTCTATATAAGTACCATAAAATAATGTGTTTTGGTATCAAAATGTTATGAGTAAAAAATTCAGTGCACTAAAATAAGGCCTGGACAAAAGACATTTTACCTTAAAAAATTTTATGAAATATGGTGTTGAATAGTTGTCTAAGTTTTATTAAAGTGAAAAAATATATATATCAATATATAATTTGCAAGTTATTTCAGTTAAACTGTCTTGACAAAAATAATGTTTAAAATATTTTTTTCCCCTTTCCCTGGTTTTGTAGCGACTGGCCATTCGTTTTGCCCTTGTTTGAAAACATCAGAAACTCAGAAACAAAAATTATATATATAGACAGATAGACAGACTTGTGTTAACAAATTGAAATAGTTCAGGTGAAGTAGTTCTTAGTTCATCCTGTCCATTCCAGTCTGATGTTGTATTCAGTGTTGATCCTGTTTTAATATGTTGATGTGTTGTTCTTTAGCTTGGGTTAAACCAGGGGTGTCCAAACTCGGTCCTGGAGGGCCAGTGTCCTGCAGAGTTTAGCTCCAACTTGCCTCAACACACCTGCCTGGAAGTTTCTAGTATGCCTAGTAAGAGCTTGATTAGCTGCTTCAGGTGTGTTTGATTAGGGTTGGAGCTAAACTCTGCAGGACACCGGCCCTCCAGGACCGAGTTTGG
>NW_015643932.1:943696-964858 GCF_001515625.1 Sinocyclocheilus rhinocerous
TTTGCAACGATTTGTATCGTGAAAAGCGCTATACAAATAAACTTGAATTGAATTTAAATGAATTGAATGTGGAGTTTGAGACATGTTGTCTTTTCAAATGCCTCCATCTCATCCACAAAACGTATGGCTTTTTTCACCCAAGCCTTTGAGGATTTGAGCAAAAGGAATGACCACTTACTGTTCTAAATCTGTAAATACATAAAACTAACAACTTAACATGACAATACAACAAAATATACAAATGTACTAAGGTCAGAAGAACGGGCATTCTGACATATAGTTCAGATTTATCATTAAATATAGTACTTAATAGTTGTCTGAGGTCTATCACGGTATATTTCCATAAGAAAAAAGAGAACTCACTGAATGGCATCAATAGGGCAGAGGCCTACTTTTTGTATCCTGTAAGGGCAGACAAAAAAATAAACAAACAAACAATTGGCATTCTTTTAGCCAAGATCATTTAAATCAAACAAGAATTATTTTTTTTAATGAATGTGAAGCATAAATATGGAGAAAATTAAAATAACATATACAAATATATAAAGCTTCTTACTTTGGCAGGTGACTTGATCAAGCAGCATTGTAGCCAGCAGAAGGGTTATCGACACACACCTCATCTTCACTCTTGTGAGTCTGATGCACGTTCATTTGGGTCACCACAACTTGCACTTTTATGAACACTCGCAAGCAGGAAAACGAACATCAGAACTTCCTCCCACAGAGATGTCAACTTACAAAACCTTTCTGTAAACTAAGAAACATTCTAGAGACCTGGCAATAAACAACAAATTTACATTTATGCACTTTGCATCATGTGAATTCCAGTTGGTTTGATTGAAACGGGCCTACACTTAAAAAGAGCCCCACATCATCAGGCCACAGATACACCACAGTTGGAAATTAATGGGAGCCTGGGGAGACAATGGCACCAAAATTATTAAAAACTCAAGATTTGGGGTAAGATCCATCCATCTATCCATTTTCCATACCGCTATATCCTCTGCCGCGTTGTGAGGATGGAGCCTATCCCAGCGTCTTGGGCAACACCCTGAACGGATGGCCAGTCACACACAGACACACACACATTCACACCTACGGACAATTTATAGTTTCAATTCTCCTACACGTTTTAGGATTGTGGGGGAAACCAGAGCACCCAGAGGAGACCCATGCAGACATTGTGTAAAAATGACCCTGTAGTTTATGTGTTTTATATTCATAAAATTCAATATAGTTAAGCAATTTCACACAAGCAAGGATGTTGTTTTTCCCTGAATAGCAGCATGATTGCAAATGTAAAACAGATTTTTTGTCAATGAGACATTAATATTCAATGACATTTAAACTCAAATTCAATGCTCTATTTTGCAAACAAAAATATTTAACTGGCATAAAAAAGTGTAACATTGCACTGATCAGCCACAACATTAAAACCACTGAGAGGTGAGGTAATAATAATGATGATATTGTCACAACGGCACCTGTCTAAGGGTGGGATATATTAAGCAGCAAGTGAAATTCAGTTCTTGAATTTCATGTGTTGGAAGCAGGAAAAATGGGTGAAAAAATCTGAGTGACTTGGGCCAAATGACTTGACAACGGTCAAATAGTGATGGTCAGACAGCTGGGCTAGAGCATCTCCAAAACGGTAAGTCTCAAGGGGTGTACCTGGTATGCAGTGGTTAGTACCTACCAAAAGTGGCGCAAGGAAGGACAACCATAGTCAGGGTCTTGGGCAGCCAAAGCTCACTGATGCACGTGGGGAGTGAAGGCTTGTCCGTCTGATCACATAAAAGAGCTACAGTAGCTCAAATAGCTGAAAAACGTAATGCTGACAATGACAGAAAGGTGTCAGAACACACAATGCATAACAGTTTGATGAGTATGGTGCTGCGTAGCTGCAGACCAGTCAGTCTGGTGACCCCAGTCCACCTAGTGAGCATCAGAACTGGACCACAATGCAATGGAAAAAGGTTGCCTGTCTGTTAAATCATCATTCTTTTAGATCAGCTGGATGGCCGGGTGTGTGTGTATGTCATTTGCTTGGGGAAGAGACTGCAGCAGGGTGCACTAAGGAAAGAAGGCAGGCCGGTGGTGACTATTTTATGCTCTGGGCAATGTTCTGATGGCAAATCTTGGGTTCTGGCATTCATGTGGATGTTGCAGACCACATACACCTCTTGATGACGATGTTCCCTGATGGCAGTGGCCTCTTTCAGCAGGATAATACACCCTGCCACACTGTAGAAATTGTTCAGGAATGGTTTGACGAACATGATAAAGAGTTGCCGTGGCTTCCAAATTCCCCAGATCTCGATCCGACCAAGCATCTATGGGATGTGCTAGAGCAACACATCTGATCTATGGCATCCATAGTGCACCAGAACGCCCACCACGCACAAGCTTATTGGTGGAGAGGAGACGATAAGGCCAATCTATAGATACTGTGTAGGGATGATTATGACATCTTGGGAATTTTTATGACCACAGAGAGTCAGCACATCAGTTTAATGATTTATCTGAAGGACGATGCTTCTTGAGTCAATATACTGGAGTATTAGTACCCATACAGACCGCAGGGTGAGCACCCCCTGCTGGCCACACTAGCACCTCTTCCAGCTGCAACCTAGGTCTCCCATCCAGGTACTAACCAGGTTCAACCCTGCTATACTTCAGTGGGAAACCAGGTAAGAGCTGTAGAGTGATAGCTGCTAGCAGTGGCATCATTATGATGTTGCATAGGCTGCTATGATATGCAACCATCATCCCAGACCACAAAAACCTGACCTAGCTTTCATTTACCTCACTGACCTTTGCTCTTGTTTTAAATTAGAAATCCAGACAAGGCCCACTCATGTTATCTGACAGATACGAACATCTCCATGGTATAAACTGCTAGCCATAATATAAATGCAGTAGTCTGAACAAATGTGAAATGCAACTAGGCTCTACTGATTTTTACATAAGTACACCGGAGACATAAGCTTGACTTTATGGAAAACACAATGCCCACCAACCTATTCTTTAAGCACCCACATTTTCTCACAAAACCCACCCTGTGATCTACTCCACCTCCACTCAAACCAACACGTGTGCATGGAATGTAATGCATAATGCAAGGGGATGGGGGTTTCAATGTGCACAACTGCAGTTCTTCACATGCACACATGCGTTGTCTAACCGTTTTTTAATATGCTAATACCATATTGGAAAAAAAAGTATTTAAATGTAAGATATTGTACATGAGTTAGATATGCTATAGTTTGTGTGACGTATTTGTACAGTGAAAGGGGAAAAACCCACACAACTACGTGGATTTGAGTGTCTAAACCCACACAAGGGTTAACAGTGTATGTGTGAACGTTTTACTATCTTCTATCTACCCACTGACACACTCACAATCACACGAATTCATGCACACAAAGGTCAAAATTACTCAGAATTAACATTTTAACACATTTTATTCATTCATTTACTTTTTTTTTGACCGGCCATAAGGAATTTTAAAGAACAAAGAATTTTTAGAATTTTACATTCAGCAAACATAATCACACAGCCACTTACATTTTTATTGGTTATTAACCACATTGGGGAAAACACTAAATTGAGCTGAAGGGTTATTATAGTTAACTGAAACTTAAACACACACACACATTTTTGTCACTTGGAATAAAATAAACTTTAACTGAAAACTTTATTATTTTAATAAATAATAAATGACAGTTCTCATTTTCATTTTGTTCATCTTGATATACTAAAATAACTAAAACTAAATTTAAAAATAAATGAAAACTATCTAGATATATTTATAAAAACATATTTATAAAAATGACAAAATCACTCAACAAAATTACTCAGATTTGAACTAAAACTAAAATAGAAAATAAATGAAAACTATCTAGATATATTTATAAAAACATATTTATAAAAATGACAAAATCACTCAACAAAATTACTCAGATTTGAACTAAAACTAAAATAGAAAATAAATGAAAACTATCTAGATATATTTATAAAAACATATTTATAAAAATGACAAAATCACTCAACAAAATTACTCAGATTTGAACTAAAACTAAAATAGAAAATAAAAAATCATTCAAAATATTAATAAAAATTATAATAGTATCTCTATGATGCTAAAATAATTGTCAAGCACAATAAAAAAATCATGCACAGCACTGCAATATACATTACGCAATACATTTTAATTAACCATGTGCAAATAAAAAAAAATCCAACACAAACATCACAGACATATGTTAAAAATTTGCATAGTTCAAGTGAAGTAGTTCTTAGTTCATCCCGTTGTATTCCATTGTGATGTGGTATTCAGCATTGATGCTGTTTTAAATGTTGATGCTGAGTTTACGGGACGGGCTGTTGTTTCAGTTGCCTTCTTCTTGTTGTCCACATATTTCCTGGCATTTCTTGCCAAAGGGCTTAGTGGATCAGCGCAAATGAAGCGACCTTTGACAGTTTTAAACCTGTAAGTACATAAAAGTAACAATTTAGCATGACAATACACCAAAATATAAAAAAGTACAAATGATTACCCAAATTTAAACTGTACATAATGTTATGGGTAAAATGTCAATGTACTAAAATAAAGCCTAGACAAAAAAAAATAGCATTCTGACATATTAGCATGAAATATTGTTGAATAGTTGAGATATATCACCGCATATTTGCCTCAATATGAAAGAAGAACTCACAAAATAGCATCAATATGGCAGACGCCTGCATTTTGTATTATGTAACTTTCCATATTTTCTTTGCGGGGAACCCGATTTGATGTCTTGAGACAAAGGCAATTTGACCGGCCACTTACTACAAACACCAAAAGGAAACAAAAGCATTTTTAACACAGACATTCATGTTGACAACACCATTTAATTCAAAATAACATAATATATTTGTATTAATTTGAGGAATTAATATCAAGTAATATGGAGGTATTTCTTACTTTGGCAGGTAACTTGAGCGAGCAGCATTGTAGCCAGGCAAAGCAGAAGGGTTACAGAAATACACCTCATCTTCTCTTGTGAGTCTGATGCGTAATATCTCGGCTCACCACAACTCGCACTTTTATGAATACTCACAGAGGGGAAAATGAGCATCAGAGCTTCCTCCCACAAAACTGTCACCTGTCCGCTTGGAAACAAAAGACCCCCTCATCACCTCACGGGTGACCACTGTGTACAGACAGGAACATTCACAGCTTTCTTAAATTCAGTGGTTTACATGACCATGAGAGCATGGTCACTGCTAATGCAGGTGTGTCGTAGAGTGGAAAGTACCAAGATGTTCATGAAGAATAAAATAAATAATGAATGAACTTTGCAAATTAGACATTGTGTAAAAATGACCCTGTAGTTTATGTGTTTTATATTCATAAAATTCAATATAGTTAAGCAATTTCACACAAACAAGGATGTTGTTTTTCCCTGAATAGCAGCATGATTGCAAATGTAAAACAGATTTTGGTCAATGAGACGTTAATATTCAATGACATTTAAACTCAAATTCAATGCTCTATTTTGCAAACAAAAATATTTAACTGGCATAAAAAAGTGTAACATTGCACTGATCAGCCACAACATTAAAACCACTGAGAGGTGAGGTAATAATAATGATGATATTGTCACAACGGCACCTGTCTAAGGGTGGGATATATTAAGCAGCAAGTGAAATTCAGTTCTTGAATTTCATGTGTTGGAAGCAGGAAAAATGGGTGAAAAAATCTGAGTGACTTGGGCCAAATGACTTGACAACGGTCAAATAGTGATGGTCAGACAGCTGGGCTAGAGCATCTCCAAAACGGTAAGTCTCAAGGGGTGTACCTGGTATGCAGTGGTTAGTACCTACCAAAAGTGGCGCAAGGAAGGACAACCATAGTCAGGGTCTTGGGCAGCCAAAGCTCACTGATGCACGTGGGGAGTGAAGGCTTGTCCGTCTGATCACATAAAAGAGCTACAGTAGCTCAAATAGCTGAAAAACGTAATGCTGACAATGACAGAAAGGTGTCAGAACACACAATGCATAACAGTTTGATGAGTATGGTGCTGCGTAGCTGCAGACCAGTCAGTCTGGTGACCCCAGTCCACCTAGTGAGCATCAGAACTGGACCACAATGCAATGGAAAAAGGTTGCCTGTCTGTTAAATCATCATTCTTTTAGATCAGCTGGATGGCCGGGTGTGTGTGTATGTCATTTGCTTGGGGAAGAGACTGCAGCAGGGTGCACTAAGGAAAGAAGGCAGGCCGGTGGTGACTATTTTATGCTCTGGGCAATGTTCTGATGGCAAATCTTGGGTTCTGGCATTCATGTGGATGTTGCAGACCACATACACCTCTTGATGACAATGATGTTCCCTGATGGCAGTGGCCTCTTTCAGCAGGATAATACACCCTGCCACACTGTAGAAATTGTTCAGGAATGGTTTGACGAACATGATAAAGAGTTGCCGTGGCTTCCAAATTCCCCAGATCTCGATCCGACCAAGCATCTGTGGATGTTGCAGACCACATACACCTCTTGATGACGATGTTCCCTGATGGCAGTGGCCTCTTTCAGCAGGATAATACACCCTGCCACACTGTAGAAATTGTTCAGGAATGGTTTGACGAACATGATAAAGAGTTGCCGTGGCTTCCAAATTCCCCAGATCTCGATCCGACCAAGCATCTATGGGATGTGCTAGAGCAACACATCTGATCTATGGCATCCATAGTGCACCAGAACGCCCACCACGCACCAGCTTATTGGTGGAGAGGAGACGATAAGGCCAATCTATAGATACTGTGTAGGGATGATTATGACATCTTGGGAATTTTTATGACCACAGAGAGTCAGCACATCAGTTTAATGATTTATCTGAAGGACGATGCTTCTTGAGTCAATATACTGGAGTATTAGTACCCATACAGACCGCAGGGTGAGCACCCCCTGCTGGCCACACTAGCACCTCTTCCAGCTGCAACCTAGGTCTCCCATCCAGGTACTAACCAGGTTCAACCCTGCTATACTTCAGTGGGAAACCAGGTAAGAGCTGTAGAGTGATAGCTGCTAGCAGTGGCATCATTATGATGTTGCATAGGCTGCTATGATATGCAACCATCATCCCAGACCACAAAAACCTGACCTAGCTTTCATTTACCTCACTGACCTTTGCTCTTGTTTTAAATTAGAAATCCAGACAAGGCCCACTCATGTTATCTGACAGATACGAACATCTCCATGGTATAAACTGCTAGCCATAATATAAATGCAGTAGTCTGAACAAATGTGAAATGCAACTAGGCTCTACTGATTTTTACATAAGTACACCGGAGACATAAGCTTGACTTTATGGAAAACACAATGCCCACCAACCTATTCTTTAAGCACCCACATTTTCTCACAAAACCCACCCTGTGATCTACTCCACCTCCACTCAAACCAACACGTGTGCATGGAATGTAATGCATAATGCAAGGGGATGGGGGTTTCAATGTGCACAACTGCAGTTCTTCACATGCACACATGCGTTGTCTAACCGTTTTTTAATATGCTAATACCATATTGGAAAAAAAAGTATTTAAATGTAAGATATTGTACATGAGTTAGATATGCTATAGTTTGTGTGACGTATTTGTACAGTGAAAGGGGAAAAACCCACACAACTACGTGGATTTGAGTGTCTAAACCCACACAAGGGTTAACAGTGTATGTGTGAACGTTTTACTATCTTCTATCTACCCACTGACACACTCACAATCACACGAATTCATGCACACAAAGGTCAAAATTACTCAGAATTAACATTTTAACACATTTTATTCATTCATTTACTTTTTTTTTGACCGGCCATAAGGAATTTTAAAGAACAAAGAATTTTTAGAATTTTACATTCAGCAAACATAATCACACAGCCACTTACATTTTTATTGGTTATTAACCACATTGGGGAAAACACTAAATTGAGCTGAAGGGTTATTATAGTTAACTGAAACTTAAACACACACACACATTTTTGTCACTTGGAATAAAATAAACTTTAACTGAAAACTTTATTATTTTAATAAATAATAAATGACAGTTCTCATTTTCATTTTGTTCATCTTGATATACTAAAATAACTAAAACTAAATTTAAAAATAAATGAAAACTATCTAGATATATTTATAAAAACATATTTATAAAAATGACAAAATCACTCAACAAAATTACTCAGATTTGAACTAAAACTAAAATAGAAAATAAAAAATCATTCAAAATATTAATAAAAATTATAATAGTATCTCTATGATGCTAAAATAATTGTCAAGCACAATAAAAAAATCATGCACAGCACTGCAATATACATTACGCAATACATTTTAATTAACCATGTGCAAATTAAAAAAAATCCAACACAAACATCACAGACATATGTTAAAAATTTGCATAGTTCAAGTGAAGTAGTTCTTAGTTCATCCCGTTGTATTCCATTGTGATGTGGTATTCAGCATTGATGCTGTTTTAAATGTTGATGCTGAGTTTACGGGACGGGCTGTTGTTTCAGTTGCCTTCTTCTTGTTGTCCACATATTTCCTGGCATTTCTTGCCAAAGGGCTTAGTGGATCAGCGCAAATGAAGCGACCTTTGACAGTTTTAAACCTGTAAGTACATAAAAGTAACAATTTAGCATGACAATACACCAAAATATAAAAAAGTACAAATGATTACCCAAATTTAAACTGTACATAATGTTATGGGTAAAATGTCAATGTACTAAAATAAAGCCTAGACAAAAAAAAATAGCATTCTGACATATTAGCATGAAATATTGTTGAATAGTTGAGATATATCACCGCATATTTGCCTCAATATGAAAGAAGAACTCACAAAATAGCATCAATATGGCAGACGCCTGCATTTTGTATTATGTAACTTTCCATATTTTCTTTGCGGGGAACCCGATTTGATGTCTTGAGACAAAGGCAATTTGACCGGCCACTTACTACAAACACCAAAAGGAAACAAAAGCATTTTTAACACAGACATTCATGTTGACAACACCATTTAATTCAAAATAACATAATATATTTGTATTAATTTGAGGAATTAATATCAAGTAATATGGAGGTATTTCTTACTTTGGCAGGTAACTTGAGCGAGCAGCATTGTAGCCAGGCAAAGCAGAAGGGTTACAGAAATACACCTCATCTTCTCTTGTGAGTCTGATGCGTAATATCTCGGCTCACCACAACTCGCACTTTTATGAATACTCACAGAGGGGAAAATGAGCATCAGAGCTTCCTCCCACAAAACTGTCACCTGTCCGCTTGGAAACAAAAGACCCCCTCATCACCTCACGGGTGACCACTGTGTACAGACAGGAACATTCACAGCTTTCTTAAATTCAGTGGTTTACATGACCATGAGAGCATGGTCACTGCTAATGCAGGTGTGTCGTAGAGTGGAAAGTACCAAGATGTTCATGAAGAATAAAATAAATAATGAATGAACTTTGCAAATTATATATTGACTGACTATAACAACATCAGTGACTACAGTGTTTCACTTTCACTAAATGGTTATGCTTCTGGTAATATGTAATTAAAAAAGCTATTTTATGTATTAAAATATAAGCTTATAATATATATGTACATATTTATTATAAGCTAATATTTTACATACATTTCTAGCAAAATAAATTGTAAATGACATTGTAAATATTCTGAAATTGCTCTTCATGAGTTCTTTCTAACTTGGTAATATTGAGAGTTAGTGTTGGTTTCCTGCAGTCTGCTGGTGTGGTTCGTGTTTAGAAGGGGCTGCTGTGACAAAGTTTCTGTGGTCATTCACCGAACTCGGGGGGAAATACGCATTAAGCATACATACAGCCTTTTTCCAAGTACAGAGGACACAATTTCTAATAATCAAACCCATTAAGTCATATGCGAGTGTTTCATCTGGAAATAATTAATGTGATGTTGAATGTTCCTCATAAAAATTAAAAACAGAAAAACTTTTTAAACTGTTTTAAGCTCAAATTTTAATGTAATTGATTTACTTTGGGAAAACAAATATTTTCCAATGACCAAATAATAGAAATTGGAGTATTTCGGTTTGAAGGCCTTAATATTGTCAAGATATATCAGATTTCATATTGTGTAGCACTTTATTTTACAGTGTCCTTGTTACACTTATATATACTTACTATAGGAATAACAGTAAATTATGCATAATTACAAGAAATTAACCTTAAGCCTTACTCCTACCCCTAAAGTAAGTACATGTTGTTAAGTAATGTTAATTACACTGTAACAAGGATACCTTTAAAATAAAGTGTAACCAAATATTGTACAATATTTGCAGAAAGCAAAGCTGGTGAGAATAATAAGCGGGCATCTTTTGACGTGCATCTACAGATGTGTCTGACAGACTAGGGAAAGTCATTGTGGTGTACTGCAACATCATGTGACCTTTAGCATGTTCTATGTTAAGATCGGATGAGGCTTGGCAGGGACTGAAAGTGGCCCACAAAACTTTTCCTTCCTCACAAAATCTTCATAAGGCTCTAAGACACATTCATATGTAGAGCAACGGCAATAAACAAATAAACACAGATGCAGCATTTTGCAAACCTTTGAAATGAAGAGTGGCACGCTATCGCTGCATGCAAGCATATGTGATTTCCGTTGGGCTAGATTGATTGATTGATTGACTGATAGGTCAGCCTTTTCTCATACCTGACAGGAAATTTCTTTGCAGCAACACCAAGCATGGACCAGACAATATGCACTTTGACAAACAATATAAAAGACACAATATGCAAAACAGCAAACTACAGATTGTGGGGTAATATTTGAAGGCACATGAAGCCTTGAAAACGATTGTATTCTACAGTAGAAGAGGTTTCATTGTATATAACTGGAAACAGCCAGACATGATACTTTTTTAAACCCCAATCTTGATGCCTGCATGAGCTATAAATGTCATGTGACTAATCACCATGGAGCCACAGGAAAATGACATCATGACCAGTGACACCACAAAAGTGCATATACTGTAACATAATGTCATTATTGCAGTTTATGTTGCTTGAAAATTAAATGATTACCTGAGTAATGGTGTAGTTACGACATCTACCAGCAGGGGATTGTTGATGGAACAGGAACTGTTGGTCTGAGTCATAATTCACACATGAATAATCAAACAGAGAAACGTTAATAGCCATTGAATTGAAAATGCACAGATGAGAGTTAAAATATGATTATTTAAACCTGTGTATTGTGTACGACCAGTTAAAAACAATATCCAGGCCTCTTGTTTTCAAATCAAACAGGCAGAGTTAAATCAAAGAACAGTTTGTCTGTCTTGCTAAGATGAAATAAGTTCTGTAAAATGTGAGGAACATGAGTCTTCACACCTATATGTGCCAGTATTCAGACAGCAACAGGTACACGTGGTGTGTTGTCAGTGGTCTGAGTTGTTGCTTTTCAAAGGGATGAATAATGTGCAATACAAAGAAGAATATGAAGTGTAAAAATGCAATAGAACTGATATTTACCTAAGAATTCATCAAAAAAGAGAGGAAATAAATTAGAAAATGGGCTTTCAACATTTAAACAGACATGAGCACTCAGCAGATGGCAGCATGTAACAAAAAAAGCAAAAAGAACGAAAGAAAGAAACAAAGTCAATCACTAGGGGGCGCATCTTAGACAAATTTATCAGGGTAAGCTTCCGTTCACATACCATAGGAACCAAAGTGTGATACTTCTGTGTATTATCCACCAGTTTCACAAAAAAATAAATAAATAAAATAATTTAATTAAATTAAATTACATAAAATAAATAATAATAAATTAATTAAAAATAATTAAATAAAATAAAATGACAGAAAGATTCTGAAAGTGTATAGTGTTGAAGAATATTTACAATTTACTGTAGTACTGTATCTTAAGTATTTAGGTGGAAACTGTGGTTACCATGGTAAATGTTTGTAAATCAAACAATGACTCAGATAAAGTCCATTTTACTCCCACAAAACAGGTGATGGTGTTGTATATTGATTAGTCATTGGTCTGGTGCTTGTTCTCATACAGTTGTCACAAGAACACTGGCTCAGTCATTATAAGGTTTTGACTCAAATGCCCAGTTACACAAATGTGTGTTTCTCTATCAGTGTATTTTATATCAAAGTTTAGGGAAACTAGTTTTATATCTTCCACAAAAGGGAACTTTGTTCAGGTTGAGTAGAACTGTATCTAACATGACAACTCAGTAACCAATACGCTTATCTGTATAAACAAGCATTAAGATGCTCCAAAAAACATATTTCAACTTAAAACTATAGTAGACTATAGTATTTCTCAAAGGAGTATGTGATGCAGTCTGCAAGTTCAAACTTTTCATGTCTGAATATTTCCTGTTTCCTGTTATCAGCGTTCATCTGTGGTTTGGCTAAGTGCCCAGCAAGCAATTTTGCATTTAAAAGACGTCTATTAGCCGTCTAAACACAGCCCAGACATCTAGGCTAAAACAAGGCTAAATTTGGGCTGTCAGTGAAAATTTAATAGACGTCTAATCATAGCCCAAGAATAGACTAGTCATCAATTAGACCACTATTAAACGACTACATATATACGTCTAATAGACGGTGAATATGGGTCTAGGCTAAAACAAGGCTGAATTTGGGCTTTCAGTTAAAATTTAATAGACGTCTAACCATAGCCCAAGAAAAGACCATAGACAGCTAATGAATGCCTACATATATACATCTAATAGACAACAAAATGACAATCCATCCAAACAAATTAAATATACAGCTTTTATTAAGAAAAATAACATTTTTAACAACTTGGACAACTTAAGACAATACAAAATGATAAAAATACAAAAGAATTAATGACAAAATAAAATTGTATAAATACAATACACTTAAATATAAATATTACGATAAAAAAATCTGGAGTTTTTAACAACTTAAGTTGTTAAAAGTTTTAATAACTTTTAATATAAAAATTAAAAGATAAAATATTTTAAATAACTTAAGATATTTAAAAGAAAAAAAAATGTAATACAAATCAAGAGCATGTTATCACACTTAACATTAAAACATTATGGATAAATGAAAACATAAAAAAAAAGATTAACCCTTTTGTTGATTTACTTATTTTAACAAATAAAACAACCAACAGTGAACTCAAAGGAAATGATTAATTATTGGTTTTATTTCTTGTTTAAAATGCTTCCCAACTGCATTCCTCAAGTCCAACTCTGTTGCTGCCGGGAAGTTGGTCATCACAGCATCTGCCAAATAAGAAAAAAAAAAGCACAAGAAAAGCTTGACATAATTTTTTACTTTAATTACACTAATTGTGACAGGGAGTCATTCTCTTTTGCTTGGATGCCAACTAAAAACAAAAACGAGATACAACCATCTCATGCGCTGCCTGGCCAAAACCTACAGTGAATCAGGTTTGACTTATAGTGGGCTACAGATAGCCGCTCTGACTACGAGCTAAATCGTGGCTACGCACAGGCTACGTATTGAACATGTCAAAGAAATGAAACCAAACACCTTGTAAACGCTGTTACTATGCTTACATGATGGAATATCATACATCTCACAAGTTATTTTGCCAAAAAACGACATGAAACCAAATTCAAGGTTATTTGGGCTAGAAGTGGCTTACATATAGCTGGACTATATTGGGTCTATACTTAACCGAGACGTTGAAATGACGGCTATTGCTTGCTGAGTGCTAACCGCTAATAAACAAACATTTTTGTTAAGCTGGCACAGCACAGAAAGGCTAAGGCTACAAGCCAGAGATATTGAGTTAAACACAAGCATTGTCTAAATGAAATCAATGAACACATAGTATAAAAGTTTACAATGTTATACTATTAATAATATGCCATAATAATATATTCCATAATTCTGGATTTTGTTTAACAGACGTTTAATTCTGTCTAGTACATTTACTGACACACAGCTGTAGACTTTGTTTCCATTTTGCAAAACATACACATTTAGAAATACATGAGGTTAAATGTTGTGTGGGCCACCATGATAGTGCACATACCGTACACACAGAGCGTTATTAATATCTGTCTCATTGACTCAGTCATCAGCAACGTGGGATGATTTCATCTTGACTACTTGAGCAACTTCCTGAGCTGTGGTTTCTTGTCTCGCTTTGCTCTCTTTGCATGCATCACCTACACTAACACTTGAGCTTTCCTTAGAAACACTGTGATGCAAATCAACCCAAGGGTCACCGAGACATTGTTTCATTTTTTATGAGTTTGAACATTTAAAGCCACTTTAAAAAAAAAAAAATCCATGTGACAGTATCAGTCCTAGACATGGGAGTAAAGGGTGGAGAATATTTCAACAGTCTGTCCCACCCTCAGGACTTGAATGAGGTGAGATCCAGGAAGCAGGTTGACAAGATAACCAGTGACCCCTACAATACCCCTCTTATTGCATCATCCAGCTCCTAAAATAATCCTTGTGTCGAAAAACTAAATGAATACATGCCTTACAAAGGTAAATTATAATAACAATGTCCGCACTGAGACTGACAAAAAAAACAAATAAATAAATAAGCAGACAGACAGACAGACAAATAAATAAATAAATAAATAAGAGACAGCATCAAAATGTTTTTGATAAAATTTTGATTTGAGATGCACCGATATTAAAATTCTGGCCGATATGATAATTATTCATGTTATGATTTAATGTTGACCAATAAATGACCAAAATTCTACACAATTTTTTCAAAATAAACAAAAAGTTTAATGTAAAAGATACAAATGAGTTTAGGCGACACTACATATAATGTACAGTATGAAAAATAGATATTCACTTTGAGATTTGCTAAAAAATTTAATTTATATTTGCACATATACATCTACATTATTAGTATTTTTGGTAATACTTTAGATTAGGGACTACTGTTTACTTTTAACTAGTTGCTTATTAACATGCATATTACTAGCATATTGACTGTGTTTATCAGGACTTATAATGCACATATTAATGCATTATTCTGCATGACCATATAGATTTCTTAGCCTTACCTCACACCTAAAAACAATTAAAACTACCCTATTTACTATTAATAAGAAGTAAATTACGAGTTTGAGGGAAAACTCTTAGTTAATAGTGAATATGTGTTCCCTAATATAAAGTGTTATTTTTATACTTAACTTTATTTATTTACCCTTATTTTTATTGCTCTCACTCTCTTTCTCACCAAATTTTTTGCAAAAAAAAAATCTAAAATGTGAGTTCGTAAAAAATGTGTGATGGAAATGATGTGGAAGGAAGAACTATATTTCAATGCTTTTGTAAGAAAACACAATACTAATCATTTTAAAAGTTGTTTAATATCTAATAAAAGAACATTTTATATCAGATGGTACCAATATATATATCATGCATTCCATGCCTAATTCTTGATTTGATATTAATATTCATACTCCTTTTTATGAATCTGATTATACTGCCAAATTGGTCTGCTATATTGTATTGTATACTGTGTATTGTATATTGTGTACTTGCTATGTATATATTTGAATGTTATCAATCATAAATGTATACTGTGTATTGAGATATATCATGAGTACATGATATGGCATGTTTGCTGTGTCACAAGCCAGCAAATTCTTTGTAAGTGCAACTTTATAAACCAACAAATGTGATTCTGAATTATTTGTTTGTTTGTTTGTTTGTTTTTGTTTGTTTATGTTTTGTATTTTTGAATAGTTTGGGAATGAGTCTGAGACTGAGAAGACAGAACTTCCATGACCATTAACCACAAGTTCCTCAATCTCCTCTGTGTTGGTAAAGCAGCACAAGAAAGTAAATGCATGTTGGCACTGTGGCTAATCTGTAAGCCACAGAAAGACAATGGGGGAAAAAATAGCCTCTCACGTTTCAAAACTGGTTGAAGCTGTGATGTTGCCAAAATGATGCAGAGGAAAGCTCTAAAGACAGACTCTTAAAACCATCCATGACTCTGCTGTCATGTGACTGGGGATTTCCTATCCTGACTGTGACTAAAGCCTCAAACTCACTTGGGCTATAACTGTCCACCACACATAAAAATAACTCCTCTTGGCTGGAATGTATTGCACCAAATGCTAATTTTGTATGTGGTATATTCCCTTGTTATATATACAGTATATATATATATATATATATAACAATAAGTATGTATAAAAGAGAAGAGGATGTGAGAAGTGACATTCACAGAGCAGCATTTATGGTCAAGACCAAATAAGGCAATGATGCGTACTGAAGTCCGGGGCCAGTTGTCACATGGAAAGTTGTCACAAAGGCTTTTTCTCAGTAACTGTAAGGTTTAGAGTCACACGTCCATTACACAATTTGAAATAAATTTTCAATTACACAAAAATAAATTAATTAATACAAAAAAAGTATGAATGAAAGTGTCTACTATACAAATACTTTTAATATTCTGCATTTATTGCATTTTATTTCATGATTTACATTTTTAATTATTTAATAATGGTCACACTGTAAAATGTCTTGCTCACTAATGGATCCTCAGCAGTGAATGGGTGCCGTCAGAATGAGAGCTCAAACTGCTTGATGGATTTGTTTCTTACAAACACACAGCTTTTTGCTTCAGGGTGTTAATTAATGGACTGGAGTTGTGTGGATTACTTGTGGATAATTATGATGTTTTCAATCAGCTAGTTGGACTCACAATCTGACGGCACCCATTCACTGCAGAGGATCTACTGGTCAGCAAGTGATTTAATGCTAAATTTCTCCAAATTTGTTTTGATGAAGAAACAAACTCATAGGGCTGGGCGCTTATGATAATTATCGTGATATAATTTTCCTCGATAAAACGACAACAAGAGTTCGATAAATGTTTGATATATTATTTACTTGCCAAAAGTGGAACAAACTAGTGCTATTCATTTGAGCCGTGCTACACGGACTATTTATCCGCTCAGCTCAAAGTTCAAACTACAGTACCATGGATTTAACACTAACTGCACCATGGTATTGTGGAAGAAATGTGGGATATTCATATTGAATTTAATTATAAATTCAATGTAATTAAAAATCGTAGCCATGTATTAAATGTATTAAGGAGTAATGGAATATAATTGCAGTATTTTTTTGTGATTAAGCTATGGTGTTTGTGCATTTATACTAAATGTATTTGGACATTTTCATACAAATACCTAGAAACCATAAAGTTAAATTTTTACCATGGTAGTGAGGTGCTGTATGTGTGGTTTAACTGTGGTTATCATGATCTAAATATATGCTACTATGGAAGACCAATGGTTAATTTTAATAAAATTCAAACAGTCAGAATAATTAAATGTCACCAGAAAGGAAAGGAAAGGAAAGGAAAGGAAAGGAAAGGAAAGGAAAGGAAGAATGTGGGGCCAAGTAATTTGTGCTCTGTATTTCACTCATCCATGTTCACACACACGCAGTGAGTAGTAAACACAAACACACACCGTGAACACACACCCAGAGCAGTATTAAGGGTGTGAACACACACCTGGTCTTGGCATTGAGGGTGTTTTTTTTATTTTGTTGTTACCATTTTTTGGCCATATCACCCAGCCCTAATCTTGAATCTTGAATACATTTTCAGCAAATTTTCATTTTTGGGTGAACTGTTCCTTTAAAGCGGTAATTCCCCACAGAAATAGCACTTTTTAATCACAGACTTCTAGTTCTGAGTGAACAAAATAAATTGTATTATTTAAATATTATTAATTAAGATTCTGGTTAGCAAAAATAATGATTTGGTATATTACCCGTCACATTTTTTTTCCTCAAAAAAAAAAAGTACCAGCCTAATGTCTGCCACACTTTGCATGCACCACTTTTTTCCATTTGAACATTTTGCACAAAGGAAACATGCTGTGGTTTGTTTTCACACAAGCTTCTGTGCAGTTAAATTGTTAATGGTTTCACTTTTCACTCTTACACTTATATCCTAACTGCATGAATTATTTAATTAAAATGTGTTACTTATTTAATCATATAATGCAATAAATACACTTGTCGACAGTGCTGATCTGTTGTGACACGGTTATTTAATTCCCAATGTTTTGTCCTGATTAACTCCTTCTAGCAAAATTAAAGAACATTGACAGAGCATCATCATCATCAGACTAACGTGACAAGATTATTATACAGTCCTGTATTTTTGACCCCTGTCATGTGTCCAGATTTGACACTAGTCCAATGACAAATTTCACAGAAACCCTACACATGACGATACTCTCCTGTCATCCTTGAATTGTCATATCAAATAATTACATAATTTAGCTAATATCTCTGTGAAGCAACAACTTGGATAACTGTAAATGTTCATCTTTTAGAAGTAACCTAAATAATTCTGTGCATGTCATGCTGCAGAGTGATTAATCATGGCGTAAGTTATTCCATTATGAAGCATGAACAAAGACAATACTTCCCTTTTCTGAGGACATAAAAAGCAATAGCGGCCCAAGAGCAGCAAACAGTTTGTGGAATCTGATAGCACACAGGATCCCTCAGGAAACATGCACCTGTCCTCAGCATCTCAACAAATGATCTGTTTGTTTTCTTTGGTTATATTCCTGTGTGCTTTTACATCAGGAGGTGAGTGTCCTTCGACTATATGCACTACCGCACACAAATTGACATTTGCACTCAATACTTAAGGAAAATTGTTCAATTTAATTTAAAAAAAAAATAATTCTTATAATATTGGGGTAAAAATGTTTTCAACCATAAACCTAATTAAATTCTTATAGATTATGCTTAAAACAAGGGAAAAAAGTATTGGCCAATGGATTAAGAATACTCTGCTTAAGATATATTCTCTCAAAACAAGTCTTATTAGCTTATGCAATTTTGCTTTATTTGCACTGTTACACTTTGAGAGCTTCTGAAATCAACCTAAAATGGGAAAAACCTTTATTTATGGATGTTTTTCTGTCTGCTTGCAGTGATCTCTCATGACCCTAAAAGGCCAACCTGCTGCAAGGAGGAGATGCTTACGGATAAAGAACCATTGATCAAAATCACAAGTTGTTACATCCTTCCAGCAACACACAAATGTCTTGCATCTACAGTGTAAGTCAGTCCATTTAAAAAATTAAAAATAAATCACCTGCCTGTCAACTCTCTTCTTTGCCAAATGGCATTTTATTGCATATATTTTGTCAATATATGCAGTCTAAATGCATTTCACCCTTTCATCTTTACAGGTTTGTTGATAAAAATAACTGGTTGCACTGCATTGATCCTAAGGCTCTATGGCTCAGTAAAAGGAAAACACGTCTACGAAAGGTTAGAATTTACAGATTATGATAAGAGTATGTAGGGAGTAATGCAGAATAGTTGAACTGAATAAAATATGACAACCTCTGCATGGTTTATACAAACACAGTGTATTGTAAATTGGTATATATATATATATATATATATATAAAGGGCTACTTCCTAACCTGTTTTTCTTCTGTTCTAATTCAACAGAATGGTGTGATATGTAAAGATTATACTAAATCTAAAGATACAGACATGGGGACCAAACATCTGTGAACTTCAACCAGAACTTGGTCATCACTAGCCACACCAGCAAGGCTTCTTTTCCCTCCCTGTTAGCCAGACAAGCTACACTGTACTACACAATTCTGCTCTAAACCGTAAATACACATGGCTCTTCTACGCTGGAAAAATATGTTGAACGTATTGCACAAAGGAAACAATCTGCGGTTCGCTTTCACACTTAGCTGCTGTGCAGTCTAAGTATGGTTATCCCTTTGTCTTTTTATTTATTTTTCAAATATTGATGTTCTAGTTTTATTTATAATGCTTAATTTATAATTCTTTATTTTCTTTTTAGAACTGAATGTATTATGCATTTGCTATAAGTACTGTTTTTTGTTTGTTTTATATATTTGTTTTTAATTTAACAGAGTATATATTTATTTTCCTATTATGACTTATATAATATTATTTCTCTTTTTTTCTCTAACTTACGACAAACATCAGTTAAAGTGCTTAATGTTTATCGGATGCAATATGTATTTAAACAAAGAGAAACTTTAATAAACACTTTACTAAATATTGGTCTTCTGGAATCAGATTTTTCTAAAAACCAATTTAATAGAATATAACTAATATAAGTTTATTTCTGAATTTCTCCTGTGACTGTCTTAACCTTTGATTAAAGGCCTGAGGCCTACAGGAATGAGGAGAGGTTAGTGACATCTTCCAAAATGATTTGAAACCATCAGAACATCTAAGGAGGGTCTTTGTGGGTAGAATGCGTTTCACATGTATTCTCACACAGATTTAACCTAGAGGTCACAGTAGAGATGAGATGAACACACACACTCTCTCACACACACACACTCACACACACCCTATGACTGTCTGATGAAACAACATCAGTCATATGTTCCGTTTCTCTATAACACTCTAATGATGGGAATTGTGCATCATCTTCCACCAGACTAATAACAGTATGTAGGAAATGTTTAGTCTAATGCTGTGAGAACTGATCTCAGACAAATCTGATTTGTAAGCAATCACTGCCATGTCCATTAAATTCATAAATGAATTAGTCAGAAATTAAGAAAATAATTAAGTTGAAAAAGTTCATTAAAGGTTACATATCATGAAAATCTGACTTTTCCAGGTTTTAAGTGCTATAATCAGGTCCCCGGTGCATATACCAACCAAGGAAACGTGAAAAAGATTAACCCAGTAACTTTGTTTTGGGAAGCATTTTTCAAAATAATTAAGTTGGAAAAGTTCATTAAAGGTTACATATCATGAAAATCTGACTTTTCCAGGTTTTAAGTGCTATAATCAGGTCCCCGGTGCATATACCAACCAAGGAAACGTGAAAAAAATTAACTCAGTACCTTTGTTTTGGTAAGCCTTTTTCTGCAAACGTCTGAAAAAACGATAGCGTCAGATTTCGCTCCCTTGGTGACGTGGCAAAGGGATCTCATTATAATATTACCGCCCCTTAATCTGTAAGTTTCCACCCACGGCACCGTCATTTGATTTCGCAAGCGACAACAGTGTACCAGCTCTAATGCCATGGCGAAAGTTTGAGCAAAACATGCTAACTGTTCTGTCTTTGGCTGCACAGACAAGCACAGAACACT
>NW_015643932.1:965209-969699 GCF_001515625.1 Sinocyclocheilus rhinocerous
GGGGAGCAGTAGCTCATTTGCATTTAAAGAGACAGGCCCGAAAAACAGCGTGTTTCTGCTTCCACTCAAAATAGGCATTTTCAAAATGTTATAATACATGATCTGTGGAGTATTTTGAGCTGAAACTTCACAGACACATTCTGGGGACACCAGAGACTTATATTACATATTGTAAAAAGGGGCATAATATGTCTCCTTTAAGTTTAACAAAAAGCAAAGAAGGCTGTGAAAATAATGTTTAATTGGTCTTTAATTAAAAAAAATCACAACAAATTGAACCTTTCATTAAAAACAAATGGGGGGGAGGGCTCATTATGAAATCCTTTTTTTTTTCTCCAACACATCGTGGGCACAATTATTGGCCCCTTTTTACTGAATCCTATTTGCAACCTCCATTTGCCAAGATAACAGCTCTGAGTCTTCTTCCATAATGCCAGATTAGTTTGGAAATGCCTAAAAAGATTTTGGAGACCATTCTTCCATACAGAATCTCTCCAGGTCCATGTTGGTGCCTCTCTTCTTCTGTTCGAACCACTCATTTTCTGCATGATTTAGGCCAGGGATTGTGATGGCCATGGCAGAACCTTAATTTTGTGCTCACTGGCCCATTTTTGTGTTGATTTTGATGTTTGTTTTGGGTTAATTTTCCTGATGGTAGATGCAACCAATGCTTATTATAAGATTTCTTGCAGAGTCAGTCAGATTTAGATTTTTTTTTTATCTGTTGGCATTTGACAGAATCCATGATACTATGTATCTGAAGATGTCCAGGACCTCCGGCAGAAAAATACACACAACATTAATGATTCAGTAGTATATAACTGTGGGCATGGGGTACTTTACCCTTGTGTATCCCTTTAAACTAGTTCTGTCAAACGATTAATCGTGATTAATCGCATCCAAAATAAAAGTTTTTGTTTACATAATAATTAATAATAATAATAATTTTTACATGTATTTGCATGTATATATTTATATTCATATAATTTGTATTATATAAAAATATATTTAATATATAAACAACATATTTTTCTGAAATATATACATGCATGTGTGTGTATTTATAAATACATAATAAATATACACAGTACACACACATATATTATGTAAACAAAAACTTTTATTTTGGATGCGATTAATCGCGATTAATCGTTTGACAGCACTACTTTAAACCCTTCTTGTGTGTGCCAAAAACCTCTTTTTTATTTTCATCTGATCATAGAAGCCAGTCCCATTTGAAGTTCTAGTCGTGTTTGACAACTGAATATACTGGAGTTTGTTTTTAGATGACAGCAGAGGATTTTCCCAAATAACGTGTGGTGATTTTGATGTGACGATTTTTATTGATTGATTGGTTGATTGAGCCTTTTTGACTCAAAAACTCAACTAACCTCTGCAGTTCTCCAGCTGTGATCCTTGGAGAGTCTTTGGCCACTCAAACTCTCCTCCTGACTGTGCATTAGGATTTTATAGACACACGTCTTCTTCCAGGCAGATTTGTAACATCTTTAGTTGATTAGAACTTCTTAATTATTGCTGTGATGGTAGAAATGGGAATTTTCAATGCTTTCAATGCCATTTTCTATTTAGTGAAGCTCAACAATCTTTTGCTGCACATCAGGGCCTGTATTCTTAAAGCTTCAAAGAATCCTCTCAGAGAGCTCATAATTTAGTTTAAAAATTTCTAACTAACCTTAGCTTAAAGGGTTAGTTTAGACATCAACAGCATCTGATGTTACATTTCTGTGTTTTCAATGTTTTTATTCTCTTTGACAGCTTTGAGACGGAGCGGGGAGATTTCTGCTGTGATCCTAAACAACGATGGGTGTGGGAGAAAGTTAAACAGTTTTTGTAAGTTAAACCTAACAAGTATGGTGAAACATAACAGAATTAGTAACAGCATAAAAGGCTTATAAAGTGTATTGTGATGCATTCAGTATAGTATTCTTGTATTCACACTTTTTTTTTTTACAGCAGAGCTCAAAGAAACAAACACCTGACTTCCACACCACCCCCAACATCATCTATTAGTGACCAAACTCGTGTGGGAGGATCTACACAAGCAACTGTCAGCTCATCAGTCACGAATGTCTAAACATAAGCTAATAATGTAGTAAAGTAGTTAGGCCTTTTAAAACTAGCTATAAAGTTTAAGAGATTTTGCTGTAGTATTTTGGAACTTTTTTTGTAAATGATGCACATTTAAATTGAGTATTTAAAATATTATATGTTGTCAAATACATGTAGGACAATTTGACAGTGACAGTTCTTAATCTATTCAGAAACTTAATTACAGTGAAACTGTTTTGTAACAATTGTGGTTTAAATATTATATTTTATGTTTCACATTGAAATATATTTCACTCAATGTACTAGTAATGGACTTGTGTCATTAACTCATGAGTCAAGAAGGCTGACGCAAGTCTGAGTGAATTTTAGACTGATTTGTGTGAGAACAAACCTGGAATTTTTTTTCTTTATTTGATGATGCAAATGAACAACTGCAATCTGAAACTACAAATAAACTCTGATCAGCATCTACTGGTTTTTTGCCTTACTGTAGCTGCAGGTGATGTAGTGTACTCATGCTGCACTAAAGTCTCCAAAGCCAAGGTGACCGATCCCATCATCGATATCAGGTTGCAACACGAAAGTCTTCCATGTGTGAAGGCCGTCATGTAAGAATCACAGTTCCTTTCTAAAGAAAACATGCCATGATTAGACATCAACAGCATCTGATGTTACATTTCTGTGTTTTCAATGTTTTTATTCTCTTTGACAGCTTTGAGACGGAGCGGGGAGATTTCTGCTGTGATCCTAAACAACGATGGGTGCGGGAGAAAGTTAAACAGTTTTTGTAAGTTAAACCTAACAAGTATGGTGAAACATAACAGAATTAGTAACGGCATAAAAGGCTTATAAAGTGTATTGTGATGCATTCAGTATAGTATTCTTGTATTCACACTTTTTTTTTTTTTTACAGCAGAGCTCAAAGAAACAAACACCTGACTTCCACACCACCCCCAACATCATCTATTAGTGACCAAACTCGTGTGGGAGGATCTACACAAGCAACTGTCAGCTCATCAGTCACGAATGTCTAAACATAAGCTAATAATGTAGTAAAGTAGTTAGGCCTTTTAAAACTAGCTATAAAGTTTAAGAGATTTTGCTGTAGTATTTTGGAACTTTTTTTGTAAATGGTGCACATTTAAATTGAGTATTTAAAATATTATATGTTGTCAAATACATGTAGGACAATTTGACAGTGACAGTTCTTAATCTATTCAGAAACTGAATTACAGTGAAACTGTTTTGTAACAATTGTGGTTTAAATATTATATTTTATGTTTCACATTGAAATATATTTCACTCAATGTACTAGTAATGGACTTGTGTCATTAACTCATGAGTCAAGAAGGCTGACGCAAGTCTGAGTGAATTTTAGACTGATTTGTGTGAGAACAAACCTGGATTTTTTTTCTTTATTTGATGATGCAAATGAACAACTGCAATCTGAAACTACAAATAAACTCTGATCAGCATCTACTGGTTTTGCTTGCGGTTGATGTTTCCAAATGTGTGCAAGAGGTCCTTCCTCAAACCTGAAGACATCTTTTCTCTTTAGCATTTTTATTCTTTTCTTTGTGGCTGGTTGCTGGCTATGCACTATTTTTTGTTATTTGTGCTATTGATTTTGTACATTTCCTCCATAAACAAATGTTACGTACTGTAGAATGAGTAAGTTGGTACAGTACAAACTTGAGTGCTGACCTTTTGGATTTTTCTTTTTTCCATATATTCATTTAATTAATGTCAATACCAAAAAAATCATCAAAACCCACATTAGATATTAAAAACACAATAGTTCAATGTCCCTTCAACTCCAGGCACTTTTATGTCCCAGGGGTTGATTTTTATTCAACAAATGACCTTTTTTTATTATTATTTCCCTTACAGTGTATGAAGGTGATATTAAAACTGTCCGGTTGATTTTTATTCAACAAATGACCTTTTTTTATTATTATTTCCCTTACAGTGTATGAAGGTGATATTAAAACTGTCCGTAAATGTTTAATTATGTGCTCATTTATTAATTATCCTTTTTCAAATGTCTATTATGTGCACATTAAATGAAATAAGGTTCAATGTACAGTGTTAATATGAGGAAATATTCTGTATTGATTTTTCACAGGTGTTTTCCCCACATTTTGAATTACACATTGCAGTGTGTTGTATTTTATGGTTAAAGAAAATGTCCATAAACATTAAAATTATATATTTTACTGTAACATCCTGGACTGTAACTAAACTTAAAAAGACAAAGCAGTTGGCCAGTTTATTCCAAAACTGATTAGAATTTCATTTTACTATCATAATTTGAGAATTATGATGGTAAAATAATGATATTAAACATAATACATAATGAGAAATGTGAAAATAAGAATGTGGTTGAAATGTTTTTCAGGAAAAAAACAAACAAAAAAAAA
>NW_015643933.1:0-2274 GCF_001515625.1 Sinocyclocheilus rhinocerous
ATAGGCACGCACACAACTTTAGCAAAGATAAATCGCTACAGTACTACTAGCATCCGTCCGCTTTCCCGATTGTTCTAACTCAGTTCAGTGGGCGGGACCGCTGACCTGCGCATCCTGCCTGGAGCGCTGATTGGCTCGCGGGATGGATGCTGCATCTGTAGTGTATTGCAAGGGAAACTAAGAGACATGAATATAACCCGTGTGTGGCCTTTTTTACCTCAGATGTTTAAGTGAATAAAATAGTCTTGACAGCCTTACTTACCGGAGTTCCACAACTATTGACTTTGTTCTCTCTCTGAATACAGTCACAATACTGTATGTTATATCCTATGAGACAGCCCGTGATCACTAGATTTTCACTCACATGCTTAACATTTGGTCTGGTTGTTTCGATCAGAAAAAAAAAAATAATAATACAGTCACAATACTGTATGTTATATCCTATGAGACAGCCCATGATCACTAGATTTTATACAGGTGTTACTAATGATTTTGTAAATGGTGATCAGCAACCAAATATTGTATGTAATGTGGCCGTTACTGCCTTTTGCCTTGGCGTGACTTCTCACCTTTTGCCGACAATGCAAAGTCAGAGTACAATAACTTCAAAACAGGAGTAAAAATCAAATTTGAGCTCAAATTTTTTTTTATTTTTTATGTAGATAATTTTCATTACTAAAACATCTAAATGCCAGATTTCCAGTGTCCTACTACCTATAATTAATTTGTCCGGACAAATAAAAATCTTTAAAGTCGTGTTTCTCAGTTTCACACTCTAGCGAGATATAAGGTCTTTTGACTTATAGAGAGATCTATATATAACATTAGAACCATTGTGTCTGTTCCTTTTTAGAGTTCAAAGTGAAAGGTTCCTCTGGTCATCCGACAGCTGTCCTGGGAGGTTCAATGGGTTTATTATGTCGTGTTGACAAAAGCTTGTTACAGAAAAGTCTGAAGGTGGAATGGAGAAGAGCAGACTCAGAGACTCTGGTTCACCTGTATCAAGATGGTGAGAGTCGACCAAAGAAACAGCACAAAGATTATCATCACAGAGCTCATTTTTTAAAGAAGAAGATTAAAGATGGAAACTTCTCCCTCCGTCTGGAAAAACTGAGAGCTGAAGATGCTGGAAAATACACATGTAAAGTTTACAGTGACCAGGATTGTGTGCATTCAGCAGACAAAGAGGTGATACTGGGTAAGTGGAAAACAACTGGACTTACTATTGTAGCCCTGATCAATATATGATGTAAATAAAACTGATATTGTAAACCCACTAAAATAGACTTTTGTGGAGAGAAAAAAAAGGAACACAAAAGATTGTACAGAAAACAGGACTGTAAAAAAGAATGCAGACTGTTTCACATACAGTACATAATTATTAATGTCTACTCGTGAATATCTATCTGCTATTAAGTTCTTTAAATAATGAGTTCCATTGTAGTAAGATAACAAGAGGAGAAAACACAAACAATAGGGTCCTGCATCTTCTGTACCCTTAATACCTGAATGCTCAAATAAGGAGAATTTATACACAAAGCACAAAGTCATTACTGTTCATTTGCCTAAACCGGTATTTCACTTTATTTATTTATTTTTTTCTCCAGGGTTTGATGTTAAATGGGCTCGTCACACACCTGCATTTCTGGGATCTTCAGTGGTTTTGCCCTGTTATAGTATTGAACCTTTACCAGTGGAGGATCTGAAGGTGGAATGGAGAAGAACAGACACTAAGACTCTGGTTCATCTGTATCAAGATGGTGAGAGTCGAACTCAGCAGGAGTATCATGATAGAGCTCATTTCTTTACTGACCAGATTCAACATGGAAACTTCTCCCTCCGTCTGGACAATCTGAGAGCTGAAGATGAGGGACAATACTTATGTAGAGTTAACACCAAAAAGAAACATGTAATTTCAGCCAAGTCAACGTTGATACTGAGACTACTAGGTAAGTCAACAGATAAAAAAGACCTAATCTTGTAGCCTGAATTAATATATTAATTTAATTGTTTGTTTGGTTATATACATTATATGTGTGTTTCCAAATAAATATAGTGTCTTTCCTCCCACACGTCATTGAGATCTAGAATAAATAAATACACGTGACGAATTTCTGCTGTTTATTCCGTTGCCAATCAAAAAAGACAAACAGTATTAAATGTTGTTACTGACTGTAATTTACATCCATTTATGACTTTAAAAAATATTATAGTCATTTTTACATTGTACATACTGTAGGGTTTTTCAACTCAAAAAGGGAAATATTTATGACG
>NW_015643934.1:0-584 GCF_001515625.1 Sinocyclocheilus rhinocerous
TTTTACTGTAGCATTTTTACAGTCTTTTACCGTTAAATTCCCGGTCATTTTTTACAGTGCAGCAACAATAAAGACACTCACTTATAGGCTATTAAACGAAGACATGAAAGTTTTATTAAAATTAACTCTTTTGGATCCGCCATCATAGTGTCTTCTCGCATCACTCTTGTCACGGGACCCCCCCTCCCCCACAAGTTTTATTTCTCAGCCCGCCGCCCTGGACAAAATACGCTCCCGCGGCTATGGTTGGAGATGTTTCTCTTCACATTTGCGGTGTGTGAGATCATGAACACATGGTTCATCATGTCATTACAGAGAAGTGTTGCTCTCTCCTGGTGATAATAATATAGTGTTTGGTGCGGTAGGGGTCCCAACCTCATATTTCGTTTCAAACCCGTAAGACCTTCGTTCATCTTCGGAACACAAACTGTCTGACCCTCCCATAGACAGCAATACAACTGAAAAGTTCCCAAGTCCAGAAACATAGCAAGGAGATTTGTAAAATAATCCATCTGACATCAAGGGTTCAACCGTAATTTTACAAAGCTACAAGAATAATTTGTGCGCGCAAAAGAAAAAAAAAA
>NW_015643935.1:0-543 GCF_001515625.1 Sinocyclocheilus rhinocerous
AAAATGAACTCCCAAAACTTACTGCCAGATTCTGGAACATAATGTCTTGAAAGAGTGGTACAAGAGGATGTGATGCTGGTCCTTAAAGAGTCACTCTCAACTTATCTGTCTATAAAAGCCTATTAAAAAAAATCAGTCTTCATGTATTTCACAACACTTCAGCATGTTATTCTTATTAATTAGGGTAATTTTTTAGGATTTTTTACCCAAGTAAGGTCTCTGAGAACCTGACACGCTGCACTTCTGGAAACTCCAAGTAGGTTGTAGTTTTGGAAAATGGTGGCACTGGAGACTAAATGGTTCCTGATGGTTTCACACCTAATTTTCACCTTAATTCTTTCGCAGTTAACAATGGTTCCTGATGGTTTCACACCTAATTTTCACCTTAATTCTTTTGCAGTTAACATGTCTCTTTTCTTCTCCATCTATTTTTTTCTGACCCAATAAACATTTCGCTTTCCAATGGTCATGCCTTAACTTTGCAAATTCTTTGTATTTCATTAGTATTGCATCCTTCTCATGGGCATTTAATAATTTTTGACT
>NW_015643936.1:0-509 GCF_001515625.1 Sinocyclocheilus rhinocerous
GGTACTTACAGCTGAAGTTATTAACCGTGGGATTAAGAAGACATCAATGGTCTCAAAATTAATTTTACTTGTTCCCGTGGCTTGCATTTCTTGTTTGGCTAACTAAGCATGTGGCTATGGATTACACTCGTAGTCATTTTTAGGAATAAGTTAGGGGTTATGTGAATAAAATATATTTAGATCTGCAAGGTTATACACAATACAGAAACACAATTTGCAAATGTGAGAAGCCAAGAAAACTAGCAAGAAATTGCAGCCAACTACAACAAACGCTCTTTTCCTTCCTGTGGCTGAATATTTTCCCCCTTTCCATCAATTTTAGTTTGAATGTTGATCAAATGGCAAACAGTGCACTGTATCTATAAGATTCACTTTTGGCTTGAATTAGACTTCAGTGAAATTGTTTCACTCAATCTCTGAAGGTGTTTGATTAGCAAGTGTAAATTCTCTTGAAGGGATTATGCAGCCAGGAGACAAATGTGTCAATTTAACTGCCACCTTGTTGTCTT
>NW_015643937.1:0-590 GCF_001515625.1 Sinocyclocheilus rhinocerous
TCCCAATTGTGTGTTTATATGTCACAATTCTGAGTTTATATAACAGAATTCTGCGTTATTTCTCACAACTCTGACTTTTTTCTCTGAATTCTGAGTTTATAGCTAACATATTTTTGAGCTTCCATCACAAAACAAGAAATAAAAAGGGTATACTGCAACATTTTATCTCACAATACTGACTTTTTTCTCACAAGTTTACAAGATAAGTGTCCTACACATTGTAATACACGGAACGCTGAACAAGAGCCAATTCAGACTTTTAATCTCAGAATAGCAAGTTTATATCACAATTCTGTGTTTAAATCTCGAAATTCTGACTTTATACAGAAAAAAAGCTGTTTTTTTAATCTCTTAGTGAAAACAAGCTTCTGTAGTTCGCTTCTTTTCAAAAGCGGGCTGATTTGAAGCATCATTCATGACAGACGAGTTATCGCTTCTTTTCAAAAGCGTGCTGATTTGAAGCATCATTCATGACAGACGAGTTACACACTGAAGTTTCACCGCTGAAGTTGAGTTGGACGAATATTGCATGTTGTCATGTTACAATATAATGCAATTAACCTTTAATACTCTTTAAAATGTATTTGCAT
>NW_015643938.1:0-628 GCF_001515625.1 Sinocyclocheilus rhinocerous
CTCTCATTGACCATACTGTCAGCCCTGTCATTCAGTCTCTACGCCATATTCCCCTGGCCCTGCGTGAAGGGGTGTCAACGGAACTACAGTGCCTGCTGCAAGGAGGCATCATTGAGCAGGTGGATGTGTCGCCCTGGGTCTCAAACCTGGTGGTGGCCACTAAAAAATCTGGTGCTCTGCGCATCTGCGTGGACTTGAGGCAAGTCAATAAGGCAGTTATTCCAGATAAGTACCCGCTACCAACGACGGAGGAACTCACGGCTCAATTCTATGGCTCCACAGTTTTTTCTAAGCTGGACCTAAGAGAAGGCTATCTGCAGGTGCCCCTTCATGCTGACAGCAGAAATCTGACGACTTGTGTGACACATGAGGGAGTATCAGAAATCGGACGACTTTTGTGACACATGAGAGAGTATTTTGTTATACTAGGATGCCTTTCGGCCTTAGCTCCGCCCCTTCCTGTTTCCAAAAGGTTATGACCTCTGTGCTAGCGGGGATACAGGGCGTTGTCATCTACCTTGACGACATTGTCGTGCATGGGCCCACAACGCACACGCATGACGAGCACCTCAACAGGGTTTTTGATGCACTCAGCAAGCACAGGCTAACTTTAAATGGTGAAAAATTT
>NW_015643939.1:0-318 GCF_001515625.1 Sinocyclocheilus rhinocerous
ATGTGGGATATCTACATTATTGGTGAAGGAGGCTCCTGACTTGGTATAATAGCAAGTTTTTTGAGTTGTTAGGCTCTTGCTTGAGCCTCCTCTGAGCCTGCTCATCCTCTCAGCCCAGGTACGTGTATTTAGGTTGAGCATGGTTTCTGCCATGCTGAGCACTCTGCTCCCTAGTATTTTTGTTTTGCAGTTTTTCAGGTTGTGAGGCTCTCTGTGAGCCTCCCTGACCAGCTGTTCTTGAGCCTGGTAGCTCCCCTCCCTTTAAGGGTCGCTATGCTGAGATCACAGTTCCTAGTGTTCTCTCAACAGAGCTCTGTG
>NW_015643939.1:413-580 GCF_001515625.1 Sinocyclocheilus rhinocerous
CTGTTTTAGGTTGTTAGGCTCTTGTGGGCCTCCTTGATAAGTCGCTCTTCAGGTCGAGCTTTCGAGTACTCCCCTCACCTGAGGGTCTTTGTACTGAGTACGCTGATCCATAAGGGTAGATTATTGCACTCCCCTCGCTTTAGAGGGTTGTTATGCTGAGTGCTTGC
>NW_015643940.1:0-594 GCF_001515625.1 Sinocyclocheilus rhinocerous
TTCAGACTGTCAGCCCAAATCCAATTTTTGTGCAAATCCGAATCATATTTAGATAGTCTGAACGGCAATGAACTACATCCCAGATGGCACATATACATCTGCAAGAAATATTTTTTAGTGTGTTTGCTCATCTATAGGACGTTTCCTATCAGATGTCAAATAGACATTTAGAAGATGTCTTTAAGATGTTTATGATTTAGAGTGTATGTAAAACTGACATCTTAAAGGCATCTATCAGATGTTTGTACACAGCAGATGCTTTCCAGATTAAGCAATCTTTAACAGACATCTTGCAGACGTACGTGTGCTATCTGGGTGTGGACAGTCATTCATGTAGATTGGATTCCAATCAGATATGAACAAAAATCGGATTTGGACTGACAGTCTGAACAAGGCTTTAGAGACTTCAAAGCATCTTTGGAAAGTTTGGCAGCCAAACTAGATAACATTCAATCCACGGTGGCTGATCATGATCTTCGCATCAGTAATCTCGAGTCCAGCACTACAGAGATTAGTCAGGAGCTTGAACAACTCAAAGCTACATGTTCAAGGCTCCAGAAGGATAATGAGTGGCTTAAGGCTAAAGTCTCAGAT
>NW_015643941.1:0-325 GCF_001515625.1 Sinocyclocheilus rhinocerous
AGTAAAGTCTGTCGTGCGTGCATGAAAACAAACACAAAATAACACTTTGACATAAAACAAACCAAAAACAAGAATGAAACAGCGGTACATATCGGATAAAGCACTGGAATTTATGTCTTTGCGTCGCGAGGCGATGTCCCGGTAAAATCGATTCCGACGCAGAGTACAGCCAGCGGATCGATCATATATATATTATGTATATTATGTGAATAATTCTTATATAGTTCATAAAGAAAATTTTCACAATTTTTTCTGTTGCACTCTGTATATTTCTCACTCATTTTGTGTGTAGTTTGTGAATCATTTGCACTGTTTGTATTTTTGT
>NW_015643941.1:890-972 GCF_001515625.1 Sinocyclocheilus rhinocerous
TTTCGAATGAGACCACCCCCGCGTCGATAGCCCCCGCGGTTCGGGAGTTACGGGTGGTTAAATTCGCAGTCCGGCGCCGACC
>NW_015643942.1:0-174 GCF_001515625.1 Sinocyclocheilus rhinocerous
TCTAAAAGTTTGGGGTCAGTACATTTGAAAGAAATTAATACTTTTATTCAGAAAGCATGGTTTAAATCAATAAAAAGTGAAGTGGTAAAGACTACTGTTAGAAAAGATTTCTATTTTGAATAAATGCTGTTCTGTTTAACTTTTTATTCATCAAAGAATCCTGAAAAAAGTATC
>NW_015643942.1:303-719 GCF_001515625.1 Sinocyclocheilus rhinocerous
TTTCTGAAGATCATGTGACACTGAAGACTGGAGTAATGATGCTGAAAATTCAGCTGCGCATCACAGAAATAAATTATATTTTAACAGATATTCACATAGAGAACTGTTATTTATTTTAAATATAATATTTCACAATATTACTGTATTTTCTGTATTTTTGATCAAATAAATGCAGCATTGATGAGCAGAAGAAACTTCTCTTAAAAAAACATTACAAATGTTACTGATCCCAAACTTTCAAATGGCAGTGTGTGTGTGTGTGTGTGTGTATACATATATACATACATACATACACATGCACAGAGTTCTTAATAAACGTGCTTATTTGCATATTTGTTTGAATAAATATGATATAAATATAAATATTTCTAAAAGTGTTTTAGCAGATTTAGTAATGGAAATTATGATCCGCACTC
>NW_015643943.1:0-662 GCF_001515625.1 Sinocyclocheilus rhinocerous
GAAAATATTTATATATAATTTTATATATTATTATATTCATATACAGTAAATAAAATCTGAGAGAATTCTGTCCCTCCACTGAAGGTCTATTCACCCAACTGATGCTTCAAAAAGTTCACAAAGAGATCGTAAAATAAATCCATGTGAATTGAGTGGTTTAATCCAAGTCTTCTGAAGAGACATGATCAATTTATGATGAACTTGATATGATTTAATTATAGGCTTTTACATTGATTAGCAAACAGTGTTTGCAGCATCCAATTTTGGTTAAATGGAAGCTCAAGCATGTTTGCCTGACGAGTGAGAACCTACGAGGTTCATTCTCGTGTCACGCATCATGTTTGAGCTTCTGCAAGAACCAGTGAGGTTTGTTCTCATGCATCAAGCAAGTATGGTTAAGCTTCTGATTAAGTTCGCTGATCAAGCAAGTTTAAGCTTCTGATTAAGTTCGCTGATTAATGTAAACGTGAATAAAAGCATCATTTAAATCTGTTCATCATATAAAGCGATTATGTATATTCAGAGGACTTGGATTAAACTGTTGGATTCATAAGTATTTTTTTATGATCTCCATGAAATGCCCCCTGAACGCATTTACGCTCAGACCAGCATACCAAAGACAACATTACTACAATAGGCTACATCAGTGGTTCCCAATTCCA
>NW_015643944.1:0-991 GCF_001515625.1 Sinocyclocheilus rhinocerous
GTCCATCTGTACCAAACAGAATAAAACAATCAGTTAATTCACAAACCTTGTAAAATGCACAATAAACTGCATTAAAATCATAATTGTTTGCAACCCATTTCAAAATATGTTTAGTTACAAACAATCTGTGGTCTGGAGGGACTTGCATACCTCAGAAGTAATGCCATCTTTTAACTCAGAAAAAGTGATTTATCATCACTCATGCGGTAAATAGTGCTGGATAAAAGACTCATTTAACCTCCCTTGTGTGATAGAGCTGGCAGGTTTAAAAAAAGCTTATTTTCAGTATTAACAAATATATAGGTCACCATTTCAAAATCAAGGTTTTATTAGATGCAGAATGTTAGTATTGTAAAGATGCTCACAGCAGCATGTTGTGGATGTATTGGCAGTAGCAAATCTCAGTACTTGCTCTGCTGCAGCAGCAGCGTAGCAGATCTATTCCACCATGACCAAACACATTAACATTGTAATGTATATTACCATGCAAAAACTCTCAGAGAGTTGTCATGATAGAACTCTATATGGGAAGCACAGTAACAAGATCTGGAGCTAACAATAAAGGTATCTATGTGCATGAGTGTTTCACAAACGACGATATGTTTATATGTGTTGGCAGGTGCTGGGATGACTTGGACATTGGCTACTGGTGAATCATCAAAATTCCCATTTTGCTTTCTGTATTTGTAAGTTAATGCAGAATACAATACCTGTTTGCTTAAATAGGTTTATTCATTGATGTATTTATTGTGGATCTTATTTATTTATTTATCTATCTATCTATCCATCCATCCATCCATCCATCCATCCTTTTATTTATTTATCTATCTATCCATCCATCCATCTATCCATCCATCCATTCATTCCAGTTAAATACTTTTCTATTATTATAGTTGTCAAGACAAAAACCCCAGAATCAAATTGAGGAGACAGGAAACTTTACAGATGAGATCTGTTAAATAGCCTAATTATTACAAATTGTAAAATCGAA
>NW_015643945.1:0-555 GCF_001515625.1 Sinocyclocheilus rhinocerous
GTATATGCCATATTACTGAAATAATATAAACTGTTGCATCAACTGAGAACTGTTTGTTCTATGTGCTCCACTAATGCCTTTTAATTATAAACTTGTTTCACAATGGACAAAGGTATTTTTTCCTTACTTCGTTCCTTTCAAAGTCACAAATACAGAAGTATATTTCTGTAACAGTAAAAGATTAGGGTCAAAGCCATTACCGTATACACTGAGTTATAAAAGCGAAATGTCTGTTAATGACGTGAAAACATGATGGACAAGTACTAATAACATAGAATCATATCTGCAGATCTGGTATTGTAATGATCATTTGCAGGCTCACATGGAATCTGCACACACACAACTCAGTAGAAAGGCAGGCTCACAATCTGCACACACACAACTCAGCAGAAAGCAGATTGAACACCAGTTCTTTAAATCTTACACATTTGACATCCTGTCTGTGCTCATCTATTCAATATTTTGGCTAGTGTTTTTAAATGTAAATATTATATTTATATTTATAATGCATAAATTACTCAGGCGTAGCTATACTATTGACCCCATGCATGAAAC
>NW_015643946.1:0-1275 GCF_001515625.1 Sinocyclocheilus rhinocerous
ACATCACTGATTATAATGGGTTCTATTCTACACCGGACACGAGCGGCGCGACAAAATACAATAGAATTAGAATTCTATTGTATGTTGTTGCGCCGCGTGATGTGACCGATGTGATAAGCATGAGTTCTGTGCCGCGGTGCAGCCGGTATAAGCATTGACTGAGTGGCCGCGGTCAGCTCCAGTGGCCGTAACACAGGCTTTAATGCGCCGCAGACGCATGCCGTGATGCGCAGATCAGCTCTAGTCTCTAACGTCACTGAATCTGCTGTTAAAAATTAGCCATCCATTCATCATATCATCATGCAAAACTAAGAATTAGAATCATTGTAATGTGACGATCAAATATAGGTGCGGGTGGGTGGAGGGCGGATAATTTGAAGCAGCGGACTCGGGTGAAGTTTGAACTCATCCGCGCATCTCTACACTACAGTGACCTGGGTCACCAGTAGCAAACAATGGAGCGTGACAAGTCTTAACTTTTATAAAGAATATCTCTTTGGGTTTGAGACTTTAGTCTTTGCAACTTTAGGGATCTTATCTATTCACAAACAGCTTCAAACACTCCAAAGAGAAAGAAAAACTTGAAATCGCATCATATGACACCTTTAAGCTTGATACAGAAAAACTGGTACTTGCTTCTGAGTGTTCGTTATCTCTAAAGAAAAAGCACACTGAAAAAATGTTGGTGTAGAAACAGTTCCTCCTCATAAATCGCTAGTAAATTTCATGATTTATTACAATGAAACGGCAAGTACCACATTGAATTAAATGTGACATTTTAAAGTAGAAAAACAGAAACAGTATTTTCTTGTAAAACAATCAATCTTTGTTGTATTTACAACTTAAAAATATTATTTACTTTAAGATTAAGATTATTTTAAGATACTTTATCGGATTAACAGTTATTAATCTATATGTTTGGGTGTTTATGGAAATTTGAGCAAAATGTATGTTTTTACAAAAAGCTAACTTATTAATTTGATATCTCAAGTTAATGCTAACATACGATATCAAATATTAATTAAAAAAACACTTAATGTCACATTTACCAATGTTTTTTTTTAAATACTGTTTTATTCCGCGTGATTAAAAAACATGAGATTAATCAATTATTTTAAAGGGTCATGAAACCCCCGTTTCCGCACTGGTTAGTTCTCACCAGTTTTAAAAAACGCTAAAAAAAGTGGGTGTGATGCGGTATGAGCGGAGGGGGGAAGAGGGGAGACAGACAACACACACAGCTTCAGGTTCAGACAGTTTCATTTCGCTCCCATC
>NW_015643947.1:0-275 GCF_001515625.1 Sinocyclocheilus rhinocerous
ATATTTAAAATCGCAATAATATTGTATCGTGACACAAGTATCGTATCGTGAGGCCTCTGGTGATTGCCACCCCTAGAATCAACGTAGTAGAGGCTCCAATTTTACATTTTAAAGCATACCTGCTGCCACCGCCAGACAAAAAAAACGACGACAGCTGTGGTTAAATGCGATAAAATGAGCGGACTGGACAGAAACGATTGTCAAAAATGCTCGCGTTTGCAGTGTACACTTCTTATCAGAAAAGGATAAATAAAGTATTGTCTTTTGTTGTTATG
>NW_015643948.1:0-325 GCF_001515625.1 Sinocyclocheilus rhinocerous
TGGTTGCGGCGATGGGACCGGAGGAGAGTTGGATTCGTCTTCAGAAGAGGTGGTTTGTTTTTGCGACATGGTTGTAGACAAGCGAACCAAGATGCTGATAAACTGTCAATGGATAGAGATAAGTCAGCTGTATTTATATCATGGTGTTGATTAACTTGAGTGCGCTCCACCTGTATTAATTAGGCTAAGTATCTGATGCGCTCCTCCCGAACCTTGTTAATAAAACATCATTTTTAGGCCCAATCCCAATTCTAGCCCTTCGCGCGTTCACATGAAGGGGTAGGGGTGTCTCAATTCTCTTTTGGTTGGAGGGGTAGGGGTAAGG
>NW_015643949.1:0-896 GCF_001515625.1 Sinocyclocheilus rhinocerous
CAGCATTTATTTGAAATTTCTATTCTCTATTGGAATATATTTTCTATTTACATTTTCTATTTTAATATATTTTAAAATGTAATTTATTGCACTAATGCGAAGCTGGATTTTCAGCATCATTTCTCCAGTCAGTATGACATGATCATTCAGAAATCATTCTGATATGCTGATTTGCTGCTCAAGAAACGTTTCTTACTATCATTTTTGAAAGCAATTTTTCAAGATTCTTTGATGAATAGAAAGTTCAGAAGGACAGCTTTAATTTGAAATAGAAATCTTTTGTATCATTATAAATGTGTTTAGGCGCTATGAACGCAGTGCCTGAAAATAGTCCCCAGCTAGGTAACTTCCAATAAGGCTATTTTCAGGCGCTAAGTATTAATTAAAAAAAAAAGCATACTGTCCCAAACATAATAATAATAATAATAATAATTGAAATGATTGACATTTAAGTAATTACATAGAGACGATAGGGAAGCATTTGTGAAATGTGGAACAACATTTTACTTTTTAAATTATTTATGTATCATCCCGTGTTAAAATGGTTTAGGTCTATATGTTGATTTGACAAATATAAAACTCTCTGGGACATCTAGAAAGTATATTAATTGAAAGTATGTGAGGAGCATTAACATTTGGTATTATATTCACTTCACATTTTGTTTTTAGTTCTGAAAACTCTGCATTGAACCACATCAAAAAATGTGTCTAATTCTTCGGTTGGGCTTTCCTACAAACAAAGATTTCTCAAACTGATTTTGTCTGATTAGGAATAAAGTTGATTCTGATCCCCGCTCCTTTACTCACCCAGCATGCCCTTGTCAGCATTCGACAGGCACATGTCCTTCTCAGCACTGGGCAGGGCGAAACTCACTACGAAGCACTCCACCCCATCA
>NW_015643950.1:0-514 GCF_001515625.1 Sinocyclocheilus rhinocerous
TGAATGTTAAAATAATGGTGTATTATACAATAAGAAAAATAAGACAGCAACTTAACATGAACATTAACATTTTCCGAAAAAGATCCGTTAAATCTTGCTGTAAATCAAGACAAATTCAAATCATTATTAGATGATTATTTTTTTTTAAAATGTATGACCTCGTCGGCAGGTTTAACATTTGCATCAGTGCAATTAACACACCCTCAATTAACTAAAGACATTTACAGAATAAATTAATACATTCTCTTTGAATATGATTTAAAAAAAATAAATAAATAAACTTTCGTTATTTACAGACAAAAACAAATGTTATGATGCGGTTGCGACTCCATAATTCTGTACATTGTGTATCTTATACGCGTATCTTATATATATATGTGCGGTGTGTTTATGTATTTCATTATATCATATAATTTATAATATAATAACACATGGTATATTATGTTTTGCGTTTTATCTATGTTGAAAGAAAAAAAAGTACATTTGTTCGTTTTAAAAACAAAAACTAATATAT
>NW_015643951.1:0-2419 GCF_001515625.1 Sinocyclocheilus rhinocerous
TCCATCCTGCCACCGATGATCTTTCTGAAGACGCTCCGCTTCACTCGCAAGTTTCTGGCAGAAAATATGAACCAGAACTGTTAAAAATAGTCTTTAAGCAAGAGCATGTGCGATTTCGTATGTTTTCTCACCTCAAGTGCTTTGCGTTTCTTGGCCAGCAGTCTCTCGATGTCAGTCGCAACTTTCTCTACGATTTCTCGAGGGTTATTTCTGACCAAACTAAACTGTCTTCTCTTCTCACCGTAGATCTGAAACAACATCAAAGCAAACAAAGCATTCTCTTGATCATATATATACACTACTACCGTTCAAAACAGTAATATCGTGAAACATTATTACAATTTAAAATAGCTGTTTTCTATTTTAATATATTTTTAAATTATAATCTATTCCTGTGATGCAAAGCTGAATTTTTCAGCATCATTACTCCAGTCTCCAGTGTCACATGATCCTTCAGACATCATTCTAATATGCCGATTTGCTGCTAAAGAAAATTTCTGATTATAATTTTTTTTTATGATCAATAGAAAGTTCAAAAGAACAGCATTGATTTGGGGAAAAAAAGGAAATCTTTTGTAACATTATAACAGTCACTTTCAATCAATTTAATGCATCCTTGCTAACTAGAAATATTACTTAAAAAGATCTTACCCCAAACTTTTAATGGTACTGTATATCCTCTTGATGGTGCTAAATATATTTCTATACCATCAAGAGGATTCAACAGCTGGGGGAAACCGTGACTGAGCTGCATGTTTGTGTTTTGCATTATTAATGCTCATCGCTGAGAAACCCGTGTAACTTCCTGTCAGATGTGATGCACTAAAAATAAACTCATTTTGCAGGGATTCCACCTTGTGTAAATGAGTGTTTGCGCTCCAGCGTGAGGTGTGAGACAACAGCTGCAGACTGAAGCCTCATTAGTCCAGAACAAGAGCTGTTTAGAGCTCAGATCAATACAGGAACATCAAACACATGCTCACTTACGCTGACAACTTCAACTTTCAGACACAACATTTAAAGCAAGACAGTGAGTCAAGATGACGCCCATGAACTTGTTATTATTACAAAGAAAAAAAATCAATCAATCAATCAATATTATAGCCTAAGATTACACAATCAAATCTAGTCCTGCTGGTTGAAGCGAGACTCAGCATTTATTTAGCAATGTTTATCTTTTTGTGTTGTTTTGGGTCTTAAATTTTAAATACGCAAATGTGATAACAGCACAAAATGAGAACCGAATGCAATTTGCAAGCCACAATTTTCCATCCTGCATGTTGGTTCTGAGCCAGAATAAAAATCAAATTTAAATTCAATTTTTAATTTTAGTTTTAAGTTCAATTTGATATTAGAGGATATTATTGAAGAGGATCGTGCAGAACCTGTGCATGCACGGCTTTTAATGGTAGGCCTATGTTTTTTGTTTGTTGTTGTCTCATACTTTTAGATACGCTGTTGTAAATGCTACTGCTTATGTTAGCTTTTAATATACGGTTTTATCCTGATTAAAGCTTTAATACAGTACAGCAACCGCATGCTTGTCCATGTTTAATGCTTCTCATAGCTATGTGAAAATAAGAGTATAATTGACGTATAACGTAGTAACCTCAAATTTACCCTAAACACGTATGAATAACATGTTAACTTCAACAATCAATTAAGTGTGTGATAATGTGAGTTTTTTGTATAATGTTGTGGAAGTAAATTTTTCTGACATGTAACGTTGAGAAAATAAGCGTTTCTTGCATGTGATGCTGTTTAAATCAGTATTTCTTCCGTGTAATGTTGTGAATAGTAATGTTGCGGAAAGTATAGGCCTTACGTGTAATTTTGTGGAAATGTGTATTTCTTAAGTGTAACGGTGTGGAAATAAGTTTTTCTTCTGTGTAATGCCGTGGAAATGACTTTCGTACGTGTAATGTTGGAAGTGAGCTTTCCTTTTCTAGAATCTGTTACATGTAATGTTGTGGAAATTAGTATTTCTTGAACGTGCATTGAGGTGGAAATGAACATTTCTAACATGTAACGCTGTGGAAATTAGCGTTTGTTACGTGTAATGTTGTGTAAATTGGCTTTTCTTGTTTGTATTTCTATGGAAATTGACATTTCTTATAGGCTACGTGTATTGCTGTGAATTAAATTTCTACCGTGTAACGTGGAAATGGACATGTTCTTACAGAGCGTGTCTTGCGTGTAATAGAAACGAATGGTTCCTTCATATAATGCTGTGAGAATCGTGTCTTACGTGTAATGCTGTGGGAATGTGAGCGCGTCCACTGCGGTCCACGATCCGCTGAAGATCACCAGCAGCAGCAGACACGCGTGAACCCTTCTCGCCATTTTCCATGAAAACACTCAATCCAGCAGCAGATATCCTCACGGTGATCCAGCAGAGCGGAATATCCAGATATAAACC
>NW_015643951.1:19539-20726 GCF_001515625.1 Sinocyclocheilus rhinocerous
GTGGAAATGGACATGTTCTTACAGAGCGTGTCTTGCGTGTAATAGAAACGAATGGTTCCTTCATATAATGCTGTGAGAATCGTGTCTTACGTGTAATGCTGTGGGAATGTGAGCGCGTCCACTGCGGTCCACGATCCGCTGAAGATCACCAGCAGCAGCAGACACGCGTGAACCCTTCTCGCCATTTTCCATGAAAACACTCAATCCAGCAGCAGATATCCTCACGGTGATCCAGCAGAGCGGAATATCTAGATATAAACCAGCTGTTTTTGTCTGAGAAGTAAAATGAAGTGAAATGAAGAGATGTCGGTGGGTGATGATGCTGCCGTGCACGCGCCCCTCAGATCTGCGCGCGACAAACAAACACTCTGAAACACAAACCTCGCGAAACACATCCACTTAATATTCATTCATTCATACAAACACTCCAACACATTATAATACATTTATATTCATATTTAAGAAATAAAAACGCTATAGCAAACCTCACATGTTCCAGAATAAAATGAAGGGAAGAGTGTGAATTAACAAATGTACATTTTATTTTGTGAGAAATTTGTAACTATTTGGAAATATTGTACATCTAGTCATTCGATTTATGCATAATTTGCTTAATTCAATATTACAAACTTACGAATCAATTAAATAAGTTAATTAGTAGATTAAGTGTTTCTAATGTAAATATATATAATTCATGTGCATAGAATTCTGTGTAATAACAGCAGCAGCAGGAAACAGTAGGAAAAGCAATCACACACAGAGCTGTAAAATACTAGTTCTGCTGAAGGTTTGGACAAAGTTTGGACCATACAGTCTATGGTTGTGACATGCTGAAACTGTTGCTTGTACTTCACATAGTGTGATGGTGTGTTGACCTCTAGCGGTGAACTTGAAGAACTGCAGATGTGACTTTTTCAGAGGAAAATCTTGGCATCTGCTGTATCTCCAATTATACTGATAGCTGGCTATGTAACTAATAAACTCTTCAAACAAAATAAAATTATCACGTTTTTTATTTGTATAGTTACAATATGCCAACACATTACAATACAATACAAGAGAAGATTAAAATCACTAAAAGAAAAGCATTAGATATACAATCTAAACTAGTGACTGAAAGCACATAATATGCTACATAAATTCTAACTACACTCTTAAAAATAAAGGTGCTTCAAAAGGTTCTTCAA
>NW_015643952.1:0-1586 GCF_001515625.1 Sinocyclocheilus rhinocerous
TTAAGCTATAGTGTTTGTGCATGCTAAATAGACTACTGTTTTTCACACAAATACTTAGAAACCATATAGTTAGATTTTTACCGAGGTGCTTTATGTGTGGTTTTAACTGTGGTTTTCATGATCTAAATGTATGCTACTATGGAAGAACAATGGTTAATGTTAATAAAAGTCAAACAACCAGAATAATTCAATTTCACCATATAAAAATGAGGTTGTTACAATTGTTACCGTTTTTGATAATGAACATAAATGTGCATCTGCATCCTAACTCAAGCTACTATCAAATGTGCATTTCTGAGAGACAAAAATACATAATATTATTAATATTGCAGCCTGAAAAGCAAACCGTGCTGAAGATACACGTCATCAAAGTCAACCTGTTTCGTGATTTGAAATAATATCACTCATTAGAACATGCAGAAACTAAGAAAAAATGACTGGAAAAGTGTAAAGAATTCAAAAGCGTGAAGTGTTTGTCATGTTCTGACCATAAATAAAGCAATAAGCCCCAAGAAGCCGTGGTTTACAGTGAATTTATAACATTGTTACTGTTATAATAACTGTTACTGTACTGAATCTTTCTTGTGGTTCAGGTGTGGAATATGACCGGTTTCGTGGGGCGTCCCGTGTACAAATGCACCTCTTGAGCAGCATGAGGACAGAGTTGGCTGTACTGGCATCCAGGCCGGTGGTGGGTTCGTCCAGGAAAAGCACCGGCGGATCAATGATCAGCTCCATGCCGATGTTCGTCCTCTTCCTCTCTCCGCCTGAAATGCCACGAATCAGCTGCGTGCCCACCTGTAAAACCAGCCAATCAGAGCAGCACTAAATTCAAGTCCCGCCCTCTGAACCCAATAATGAACTAAAATACTGACTTTGTCTAATTCATCATGATTCTCATGAGTAGATCACACAGATTTTTGTGTTAATTAGTCATTGTTTTCTGAATATACATTATACACAAACACACAAAACATTATTAATAAACAGCACATTTATACACAAATATTATTATTATTTTAATATCATTGATATACTGTTATAGTTTTGTTGGTATTTTTGTTAATTTAATTTTCTATTTTGTTTTAATTTGTAATTTTATTTAAAGTTTTTGCAATGTTGCGTTTTTTTTGTGATTTTTATTATGTCTATTTAGTTTTGATTAATTTTAATTTCTTACTTTTAGTTTTAATTTATTACTTTTAGTTCTAGTTATATTATTACTTAAAGTTAAACTAAACAAAAATGTGAAATGTTAAATATATGTGTGTGTGTGTGTGTGTGTATGTGTGTGATTTTTATTGTATTATCATTAATATACTATTACAGTTTTTGTTAATATTTTGAAATTAATGTAAATTTTTATATTTTTATTTATATTTTCTTTATTTTCTTTTAAGTTTTTGTAAATTTGTTGTGTGTTTTTATAATTTTTTTTTATATGTATTTATAGTTTTTAGTCATTTTTATTTATTAGTTTTAGTTTTTTAGTTATTTTAGCATTTCAAGTTCAACCAAATGAAAATGAGAAATCTTACCTCGGCAACTAGTTGACATAAAATAAGTTTATTTTTATTTCATTTCGG
>NW_015643953.1:0-617 GCF_001515625.1 Sinocyclocheilus rhinocerous
ATATTTCCTTTGCTCTCCGCATGTGGGAATGGCACACGGATGATGTGTAAGCAATTCCTAATTTGTAAGCAATTTCAGGCAATTCCGAGGCCTCTGGCCTCCGGAGCGCGAGACAAAATGCTGGAGAAGCACTGATTCAGAAGAGAGTAACAACGCTGCCTATGTAGGCGACTCGCAGTGTTTCAGAACTGAACATGCACTGTCAGTTGTGCTCTTTTAATTGACACTGAAATAAAAAAATTAGGCTTTTTTAACTCTCAAAGTGCATTCGGGTCCATTTTGACCCGGAAGAGATTCATTCCTAAAAAAATGCATTGTTTTTAATAAGGAAACAAAACTTTGCAAATGCTTTTAAGACCCTCGGAAAAATAATTTTATTTATTTTCAGACTTTTTTACAATAATTTTTTACATTAAAACAATTTAAAAAAAATAAAAATTGCACATTTTGGTCATTTGGTGTCAAAAATACTTTTGGTAAAATTATCTATGAAGTTATATTATTGTCAGAAAACTTATCAAATATGTCAGCTTTCCTTTCCTCAACAGTTTTGTTTATTTGCGTTTATTACAGCGTTTATTTGACGAACCATTGCAGCATGAAAAATTGATCCTTTT
>NW_015643954.1:0-483 GCF_001515625.1 Sinocyclocheilus rhinocerous
TAAAAAAACACCATTTCATGCGTTAATCATTTTAACGACATTTTTCCCCATAATGAATCACACCAAATTAACATTGTTAAATCGACAGCTCTAGTAGGGCTATATAAGGAATGAAAAGATTCGACTGAATCGGTTCATCAACTCTGAATCATTTGTGACACTCCTCTAGACTTTAAACTGAACAAGTTAGTTAATCATGTTTTGACATCATGTAGAAATACTCAGAATATATATCATGAATATATTTCTGTCCTAAAACCAGCAGGTTTCCGATGTGGATCATGAACGTGAAAAGCATCATTAATTCATGTCGGGTCGAGTTCAAATCCAATTCAGCGTTGCTATCGGACGAATGAAGTTAAAAATTAAATTTATTAAAATTAAAAATACTTCTGAAAAAGCAATTCGTGCCTGTTAGACTAAGATGGGTGAAAAACACAGGAAATGTTGCATCTTTTGCTAAATTCATACATATTCAAAGCC
>NW_015643955.1:0-1655 GCF_001515625.1 Sinocyclocheilus rhinocerous
GTTATTGGTATAATAATATTTATTATTATTATAATCATTTTTATTTATAACAAATTTGTAATTCGTTATAAATAACATTTTTAAACAATTTGTATTTTTCTAAATAACACATTTGAAACATTTAAGTATCCAACACATGCATTAAATTGTTATTATTATTATTATTATTATTATTATTATTAAAATGCACTTCTAACAAATTTGTAATTTGTTATAATTATTCTTTTTTAAACAATTTATTTGTCTAAACAGATTTGAAACATTTAAGTACCCAACTCATGCATTAAATTATTATTATTATTATTAAAATGCATTTCAAAGTAATTTATAAATGGGCATTATTGTTGTTGTTTTTTATATTTGTAGTGTTATTAGGCCTATATATCAAACTAATTCATAAATAGGCACAATTCATGTTTGTCTAAATCAGGGGTCACCAAACTTGATCCTGGAGGGCCGGTGTCCTGCAGAGTTTAGCTCCAACTTGCCTCAACACACCTGCCTAGATGTTTCAAGTATACCAAGTAAGACCTTGATTAGCTGGTTCAGGTGTGTTAATTAGGGTTGGAACTAAACTCAGCAGGACACTGGCCCTCCAGGACGGAGTCTGGTGACCCCTGGTCTAAATAATGAATATGAAACAATTAAGTATTTGGTCTAACACATCCATTCAGTTATTATTATTATTAATCAATCACACTTATAGTTGTAGTAATAATAATGACCATTATTAGTATTATATTTTATTTTCTGTATAGCTTTAGAATTGACTTTGTCCTTTCTACTTCGTAGTTAAACAGCTTGCCTCCGGACACATGCACCGAGTTCAGTTTCTCCAGGAAGGGTCAGCTGATCGTCAGTGCGAGTCGTCCGTCCAGCAGCCTGGGATCCGTGGTGTCCAGCGGTACAGCTTCAACTAACACATCTTCTGAGCAGCTTCAGAGATGGATACATGCAGCGGCAAAGGTGGGATGTATTTTATGTCATTTTTCTTTGGATAAACATTGTTTTATTTAACGTGCCAAATATTGAACATAATTTCTACTATGTTTTGGTTCAGCTTGCGTTGTTTATACAGTTAGTATGAATGATGCATCTTCACTGGATTTTTTAACTCAGGGAAGAAAGACAGAGCTCGTCAGCCTGCAGAAGCCGTTGTCTGGAGGTCTGGGTTTCAGTGTGGTCGGCCTGAGACCAGAGGGGGTCGGCAGTCACGGTGTGTTCGTCAGACAGGTGCAACAAGGGAGTGTCGCAGACAGGTGAGACCGCTCTGTTTATTCAGAAATATGTCCCTTTTGCTGTACACGTCACGTTCTGCAAATATCTTCATGTTGTTTTAGGTCAGTTTCTTTGTTTGGACATACTGTAATATATTGTATACTGTACTGTAATATACTGTAACATACTGTAAATACATTTTAATGTTTAAAATAAATGTTTGTTGACATATATTTATTGTACCTATTTATGAATTTGTTTACGAAGCTAAAATGTTAATATTAATAACATTTTAGCATGATATTTATTTATTTATTTAAAATTAAATTAATCACATGGATAATAATAATGATATTTCTTATCTCCAGGGATGGAAGATTGCAGGAGAACGATCAGATTCTGGCGATTAACGGGATTCCTCTGGATCAGAGCGTGAC
>NW_015643956.1:0-421 GCF_001515625.1 Sinocyclocheilus rhinocerous
TTAAGGGGGTCTGAATACTTTCCGTACCCACTGTATATACATAATCATGAAGGTCTCTAGAATCATGCAAACAAAAATCTTACAGGAGATCTATAGTTTTTTTTTGTATACTTAAGTCAAAAGTCCAAGCGGCAGCAAATGACTTGTAAGTACATATCATGGGGAAATGGGGTATACTGTGTTAATAGGTTAATAAATCAAGGTTATTGGTCTTGTTTAGTGCTTTTTTCTTTCATAATATGCCACCTAAAACATAACTTAACCCTTTAACTGACATCTCTACTGTACAGTAGACCTTAATTTGATAGGGAATAAATCTGTCAAAAGGAGGAGATGAGAGAGCAATCTTTCCACAGCTCTACTGCCCCACTTCTGTGTCTTTTTCCAGTTTTCAAGTGACAGCAGCAGTTTACAAACTTCC
>NW_015643957.1:0-800 GCF_001515625.1 Sinocyclocheilus rhinocerous
CCACAAATGGACACAATCCATGAGTTCATGCAAAAATGAAAATTCTGTCATCATTTACTCAGCATCATGTTGTTTCAAACCAGTAAACAGTGTCGCCAACTAACAACTTTTCAGACCCCTTTAGCGACTTTGGTAATGCTTCAGATTAGGGAACACAGGTGTTGGGAAGGTTACTTTGGAAATGTAATAGGTTAAAGATTACAAGATACCCTATTTAAAATGTAACAAGTAGTGTAACTTTTTCAATTACTTTATTAAAGTAATGTAACTGATTACATTTGATTACTTTTTGATTACCTTTCTAAATTTCTAATGAATGTTTTCAACTGTTAATCATTTTGAAACATTTAAAGCAGGCCGGGTTAACCTTTACAGCAGTACTCATCACTTGAATTAATCATTTAATTTTAAAGCGTGAGGCTTTAAAGCACAGCCACCACAATATCAGACGTTATGCCTCTCTTTACTTTGAGATTTCTAAGGATAAATACAAATTAAAAATAAGATATAGTTTAATAGTTATGATACTGTTTTTGAAATCAAATGCTTGCATAGATACAACAGGAAACACTGCCATCTATCAATGTCTTGGAAAAAAAAGTTATTCTTAAAAAATAAAGCATATACATAAACATAAACCCAAACAGGAAATAAAACAATTATTGAATAAGCATGTCTCCTGAAACATTAAAGCAGTCAATGCAATTTGGGAAAGAAAGAAAACAAATCATTTCTGCATGAAAATATTTAGATGCAATTCCCTTTGTAATTGTTAACATTTTCATAAGTAACTGTAATTT
>NW_015643958.1:0-634 GCF_001515625.1 Sinocyclocheilus rhinocerous
CACTTTGTTGTGTAACTAAAATACCAATAATATCCAGAAAAAAAAACGTAATGCATAATGTGGTACTTTTAATTATAGACAAGCCCAAAATAGACCAGGACTCTTATTTTGAAATGCATTACTACTTTCAACTACTAGGGCTTTTGTTATACCATTTAACAGTGTTTATGAAGGTTTTATAACGGTAAATTATAGATATATTATATAAATTAAGACCAAAGTAAAATTTTAAGACCAAGTAAAGAAAATTTAAATTGAATGGAACACAATATGTCAATATGATCTCTATGTCTTTTATTAGCAACACGTCAAAGTTTGAAAATGCAATTTCCAAAAGATCTCCATTACTTTTTAATTCATTCCTACGGCCTCAAAAAATAAATTTAAATTAAAGGGAAAGTTTTCATTCCCCACTGACAGATATCATTTTGTTCAATTTCTCAGAAAACAAGACTTCATAAATGATTTTTTTATCTTGATTTAAGGATGTTAAGATATTTGTATTGGAAAGCAAAACAAGAATACTGAGAAAGATATGAATTTTTAAAGTGCATGCAACATTTAATGCCTTGACTTTATGAATTTAAGACCTTCTGCACCAATTTAAGGCCTTAATTTGTGGAAGGGTGAATTA
>NW_015643959.1:0-650 GCF_001515625.1 Sinocyclocheilus rhinocerous
AGATTAATAATGTGTATTATGTAAAACCTATCATGCAAATAACACGTTAAAATTCTCTACTTACGATAATTCACGAACTAAATAATGGCGATTGGCCAATCAGAACTCAGTGTAACAAGCTGCGCACAAGCGAAAGCAAGTTTTCGTCATTTTTCGCGCAAAATGGTTCAAGTGCAACCTATTTAAAAAGAAGACAACTGAAAAGGTATGATTTTTTCTTGATTAGAAGATTAGAATTTTAAGACATTCCCCTGACATATGTTGTATGTGTGACTGTGTGACTGTGAGGGACTGAAAGACGATAGCAGAGCTGACATTATCGAGTCACTGACTTTGCAAAAACCAAACAAAAACACGTCTTGAGGGTCCAAAATCAAAAGCATTCACTGCGCTATGAAGCCTATTAGAATGCAGTTAGAATGCCCTTATAATTTAATCAATGAAAGAAAAAAATACCCATGTACAGGTGCATCTCAATAAATTAGAATGTCGTGGAAAATATGAGTTATGTTTTTATATTCATTGCACAAGCAATTTACTTTTCTGAACATCAGTTCAGTACTATTAATTTTATACAACAGTTACAGTGCATAGCAACACAGTGCTTCGTTCCTTGAATTAATCAGTTTTTGAATGAATCGAGTGAGCCA
>NW_015643960.1:0-563 GCF_001515625.1 Sinocyclocheilus rhinocerous
TTCGTTCAAACGGCTGATTCATTCAGTAATGAAGTAAACGGCTCTGTTTATGAATGAGTCTTTGAATCATTGGTTCACACGATTCGTTCAAAACGCGGATTTATTCAGAAGCTAAACACTGCTGTGTTGCTCGGAGATGCGCAACAATTCTGCTGTGGCTTTAAAGGTAATATATTCTTTGCAAAATTGAGCAATATCAGCACAATATCAGCTTCTTACTGAACTGTTGTATAAAATCGCATTTAAACTCGTGATATTCGGGTCAAAAACAGCACTCGTGTAATAGCCTACTGCTCTCCCTGCTCGTGTGATATCGATATTGTAGGATATAAATATGAGACAAAAACACATAAAGGGGCAATTTTTTGCACCAATATCTTAAATTTTAGGGCATAACTGCATTTATGGAGTTGTTGCCCTGCATCATATTTGTCAACAGTCAACTGTATGAAATGTAAGATGATGTACAGGTCTGGGGATCATATTTGTCAACAGTCAACTGTATGAAAAGTAAGATCATGTACAGGTCTGGGGGCGGGGCCAGTGCGTTAACTGCGTTAAAA
>NW_015643961.1:0-594 GCF_001515625.1 Sinocyclocheilus rhinocerous
AAAAAAAAAAAAAAAAACACCTTAATGGAGTGCGTATGTTTTTTTTTAAAGCACATTTAAAGATTTTATGCTAATCTTGGTGTTTCCATCCAGTATTTTTTTCTGTGATATCCCAAAATTCTCACACACACACACACACACACACACACACACAAATAAAATAAATAGAAACATAGTTAATTAGAATATTCCAAACTAATTTAACAAATTTTAGTTAATTAGAATCTTCCAAACTAATTTAACAAATTTGATAACATATTATAACAAACATTTAAATAATCATTATTTACATTAACATTAATTTGATGTTTTGATAAAAAATAAAATTAATGTTTGAATTATTAACATGCTCTAAAAGTGTGGCTGTAGACATATGGCTTTCATGATCGTTGATATTAAATAAATCTTTAAGTAAACATTATTTTTTATATTGCCTAATGGAAAAAAGAAATAAAATATATACTGCTATTAATGTGTTGATGATTTTATATAGCTTTTTAACACTTTTAAAACAGCATCCCTAAATCCTCATTAAAATAAAATAATTTTAGGACATTTTAGGATCTTTTTTAGTGCAACGTGAAATCAGTTTCA
>NW_015643962.1:0-2373 GCF_001515625.1 Sinocyclocheilus rhinocerous
TGAGAAAGAAATCGGATGTGTATCATTATACTGGATCCTTGCAGTCGGAATTTAAAGGGACAGCAGCTTATAAATACGTGCTGCTGAATATGTCACTAATGTTAACAAAACAACAAAACGGCTATAACAAAGATTAATCTAAATTTAATTCATACAGTGAACACTATGCAGTGTTATTTTACACTTAATTATTACATTTCTGTATCTTAATACTACTGTTTATTTTATCTATGCTTGTAAATTGTGTATTTCTTTTTTTTCTTTTTCTTTCTTTTTTTTTACTGACTGTTCACTTGCCTTTAATCATGTTTGAACTTTCTCAGACTATAGTTTTTGCTGTGGTATATGAAGTAGTACATAAAGTGTGTGGAAAGCAAAGTTACAATGATATAAAATTAGTGTCATAATTTTTTTTGTTTGTATGTTCACATTGATGTTTAAATTACATTTTCTGATTTAAGGAATGTTAAAACACTGCTGGTCACTTTCAGAAGTTATAGTGATTCCTTATTTTCCAAGAAAGAATGTGAAACAAATTGGTTATATAATTTTCATTTTTAAATATTTTAAAATATAATTTAAATTGATTTTATACACTTTAAGCAATACCGTATCCACTATCAAATATCGCATTATATTTTACACACTTTAAGCAATATCGTATCGCATATCGAATATCGCATTTTTTAACAAGGTATCACATTTTTCTTCAATATCGCACAGCCCTAGTCAGTAAGATATTAAGACATTACTTTTATTCAGCAAGGATGCACTAAATTGATCAAAATTATAATCATTTTTATAAAGTGACAATTATGAAGACAGTTATAACAAATAATGTACAAAATTTCTATTTCAGATAGATTCTTATGAGTTCTTATGAGCTTTATCCTGACACAAATGTATCATGGTTTCCACAAAAATATCAAGTTTTCAACATCGATAATAAAAACAAATACTGGTTTCTTAAGGATCATGTGACACTGTAATGGCTGCTGAAAATTTAGTTTTGCCATCACAGGAATAAATTAAATTTTAAAATATATTAAAAATAAATTAAAAAACGTATTTAAATTGTAGTAATATTTACCGTCTTGGCGAGCATAAGAAACATCTTTCAATAACATAAAGAATATTGCCGACCCCAAAGTTTCGAACAGCAGTATGTTTATGCAGTTCACAATGTTTCTACTGGTAACTAGAAATACAACTTCATTGCTCTTGTTTGTAGTTTGTTCATATGCTCATGCTTACAATTGCATTAGTTCCATCCTAACCTGCTGCTGTGTTCTGGTCAGTGTTTTTCCACGGGAACTGAAGGAGGTGTTTGCATCATGGAAGCAGCAGTGTCATGCTCGAGGGAAGCAGGACATCAGTCAGCGTCTGATTAGCGCATCGCTCTTCCTGCGTTTCCTGTGCCCTGCCATCATGTCCCCTTCGCTCTTCAGTCTCATGCAGGAATACCCAGACGACCGTACCTCTCGAACACTCACCCTCATTGCCAAAGTCATCCAGAATCTCGCTAACTTTGCCAAGTATGTCAGGAACACTCTTCATACAGTACACAGTGATTACTTCATAAAATTCATAATATGTACATAGTTTCAGATTTTGAATGTGAAAATGGGAATTTGAGTCAAAATGGCTTCGTTTTGTTATGGAAATCAGGTGACACTTACATAATCAGTGTATGGCAAAATTCTCATTTTATATTATGTATTAATATTGGACTATTCTTGTGTGTGTAAATGCAGTGTCTGTCTGCCTTTGAGCACTCACAGTACTATTGAATTTCTTATGCATTTCATATTCTCTGTTGCATCAGATTCGGAAATAAAGAGGAGTACATGGCCTTCATGAATGACTTCCTGGAGCACGAGTGGGCTGGTATGACCCGTTTTCTACTCGAAATCTCGAATCTTGAGACTATCTCCAACACCCCGGGCTTTGAGGGCTACATTGACCTGGGCCGTGAGCTGTCGGTGCTACACTCACTACTGTGGGAGGTGGTGTCTCAGCTGGATAAGGTACAGAAATCCCTCCAAACAATTATACTGCAACAATACCTCTTACAACAAAATCTACCGTAGGCTAATGTCTGGTTTTACAGAGATTTACAACAGCTGAGCTTCAATTTGTTCAAAAGGCGTGACAGTGGGGGGTGTAAAAACACACCTGCCTACAAGAGATGTTATGTAAACCTGTTGCACTCAGTAATTTTTTTTTTCTTTAAAACGTTTGACATAGAAAAAAATAGTAATTACCAGGGCTGGAAAAAAAAAATGGATTTCTCAATTTTAATCAATTCTTATTTTTACGAAACAATATCGATTCTTAAAGGGGTCCTATTATGCTCTTTTACAAAGTCTTGAT
>NW_015643963.1:0-536 GCF_001515625.1 Sinocyclocheilus rhinocerous
GTACAATTTGATGCAGTTGCAAAAATTACAAAACTACTTACAATGTATATAAATATCTGTTGTCAATCTATATCCTAATAATGTGTCATAGTAAGATGATTTTTAAATGCTTAGTTATGATCAAAACTATGTAGTTTTTATAGTCAGGACAAAGCTTATAATGCAATGCAATACATTGATGTTTGAAAGTTGAACAAATAAATGCTTCTCAAAAGCCTGATTATTATATTTGATACATTTTAGCATGAACATGAAAAAAAAACAGATGTATGGATAATCAAGTAAACGTAAGTGGCTTCAGTCCATTAAGTCTTCGTCTTGAAATATTACAAAAAACATAAAAGTTATTCTCTAAAAGTTATGTTTATTTTGTAAAAATCAGTAAATATTTCATAGCAAAAAAACATGTGGAGGACAACCTGAGGGGGGACATTTTTACAACTATACATAAGACTTTTACATGCTAAAAAGTATGCAATATCAATCAGACGACAGACGGCATATAATAGATTGCATACAACAGTTTTTTTTTTTGG
>NW_015643964.1:0-1356 GCF_001515625.1 Sinocyclocheilus rhinocerous
TACAATTTTCTTAAAAGCTGTTTTGTTTTGTTTTGTTTTGTTTTGTTTTGTTTTGGAGCAGGTTGTGAATGTTTAATGCTTATGCATAATCGATAAAAAATGAGTTCTGTAGTAGTGCCCATTAATGATTTTCTTAAACGTTGTGTTAAAGAGTTATGCTTTGTGTTTGGTTTTGTTTTATTTCGTTTGGATTTGGAGCAGATAGTGAATTCTTAATGTTTATGCATAAATGTTTGAAATTACTTTTGTAGAAAAATATAAATAGTGCCTGTTTACGATTTTCTTAAAAGTTGTTTGTTTTTTGTTATGTTTGGTGTTTGTTTTGTTTTGTTTTGGATTGGAGCAGATTGTGAATGTTTAATGCGTATGCATAATCGATAAAATTAGTTCTGTAGTTGTGCCCATTTATGATTTTCTTAAAAGTTGTTTTGAGTTATGCTTTGTGTTTGGTTTTGTTTTATTTCGTTTGGATTTGGAGCAGATAGTGAATTCTTAATGTTTATGCATAAATGTTTGAAATTACTTTTGTAGAAAAATATAAATAGTGCCTGTTTATGATTTTCTTAAAAGTTGTTTGTTTTTTGTTATGTTTGGTGTTTGTTTTGTTTTGTTTTGGATTGGAGCAGATTGTGAATGTTTAATGCGTATGCATAATCGATAAAATTAGTTCTGTAGTTGTGCCCATTTATGATTTTCTTAAAAGTTGTTTTGAGTTATGCTTTGTGTTTGGTTTTGTTTTATTTCGTTTGGATTTGGAGCAGATAGTGAATTCTTAATGTTTATGCATAAATGTTTGAAATTACTTTTGTAGAAAAATATAAATAGTGCCTGTTTATGATTTTATTGAATGTTGTTTGTTTTTTGTTTTGTTTTGTAGCAGATTGTGAATGTTTAATGCTTATGCATAATCAATAAAAATTAGTTATGTAGCTGTGCCCATTTATGATTTTCTTAAAAGTTGTGTTAAAGAGTTATGCTTTGTGTTTGGCTTTGTTTTATTTCGTTTGGATTTGGAGCAGATAGTGAATGCTTAATGTTTATGCATAAATGTTTGAAATTACTTTTGTAGAAAAATATAAATAGTGCCTGTTTATGATTTTCTTAAAAGTTGTTTGTTTTTTGTTATGTTTGGTGTTTGTTTTGTTTTGTTGTTTTTTGTTTTGTTTTGTGTGTGTGTTGTGTTGTTTCTTTTGGTTTTGGAGCAGATAGTGAATGCGTATGCATAAAGGATTGAAAAAAGACAACTAGATTAGGAAGCAAGCTATAGAAGAGTTTTTTTATGTGTAAGTGCATTAGTTGAAGAGTGTGTTTAAGTGTGGTAGTTAAGTGCTTGCAGAAGAGGTGTGTCTTCATCTG
>NW_015643965.1:0-630 GCF_001515625.1 Sinocyclocheilus rhinocerous
GTCAAATTCACAGATGATTTCACGGAGGTAAAGAGTCTTATGTAGAATCAGTCATCAGTGATGGTCAGACAATCATTCTTATAAATCAAAATGAAAAAAATTAAAAGAAAGTCCAGACAGCTGGCGTTTCATTTACCAGCCGAAGCCAATTTATACTCACATTTGGCGCTTGGCGAGTGTGTGAACATGTTTGTGCTGGTGTGTGTGTCTGCACTAAATGAATCCTGCTGCGTATCTGTGCATTGGCTGATATTTTTATCCAAATCCAGAGCGTATAAACACATAAGACTCTTTCAAACATAACTCTCCATCCTAATTCTGTATTAGCGGCGCAGCAGACGGTGCTGGAAAGCGCATATTTGGCCTAATTAGCAGCGGTTCGGTCAGAAGGAGCTGCAAACGGCACGAATAACACAGATGGTAGATTGATGTGGGGCTCAGTGAATGAACACAGGTCACGCTGACACCCAACACGTCCTCCTGAACCCTCGCTTTCACTTTAATAAAACACTCAGAAGAAATCAGAAGAGCCACAAACTTTGGTGCAACTTTTTATGAATGTAAGGTCGTCCATCCATTTATATTGGTACCATACTGAATAAAAAAAACAAAAAAAAAAAACAATAATAC
>NW_015643966.1:0-450 GCF_001515625.1 Sinocyclocheilus rhinocerous
TGCCATTTATTTGATCAGTTTATTTTTGTTCAACATTAAATATTTCATGAGTCCACATCAGTTGCTTGCTACATTAAAAGGCGTCTCCTTACCTTAAAAAAGACCAAGCTGTTTGTTCCATCTTTTTTTTGTAAATCCTTTATGCTTTATGGTTTTGTAAAGAGTTTTCAGATATACAGGCACTTCAAGTTCATGGGATATGTACTGAATTCCTTCTCCGCTCTTCCCAGGCATTGCTGTTGATTTAACTGGGTTATACTGTTTAAGAATAAAGCAGAAAGTTTCGATCAAAGTCCCTTTATGTCCACAGTACATTGTGTGCAAAAGCTTGAACTTTCATGTTCATATTCATGTCATTTCACAATTATGCCATCATTAATAACACACTGTTTATCAGTATTCCAAAGGACCAAGTCACCACTTTAGTTGAGGGGCCACAAACATGATGAA
>NW_015643966.1:504-568 GCF_001515625.1 Sinocyclocheilus rhinocerous
CTTAGTTAATTGTGTTTGGATATTAACAGAATTCACATACTGTGCTGTGATTGGCCAATGTTGG
>NW_015643967.1:0-545 GCF_001515625.1 Sinocyclocheilus rhinocerous
TCCTTCTGAACTTTTACACCATCGCAAAATGCGTACAAAGCTGAAAATTTTTCCTGTGGGCCCTAAGAGTGACAAATGTGCTCAAGTTAAGGACACTGTGAGTAACAAGCAGCTTAAGAGTAAAGCGTATACAGACAAAAGACATGGAGCCAAAAACCACACTTTCAAACCAGGGGACCAGGTGAGAGTGAAAAGACCTGTTCATGTGAAGAAGGGAGCTTCCAAGTTCTCTCCACCCCTGAACATTGAGCAACAAATCGGCAGAAGTACTTTCGCGCTGAGTGACAAAAAGAAATGGAATGCATCCAAACTAACACATTTCACAGGTCCTGTTGCTACTCAACATGAGAACTTGCAGTCACAAGTGACATTTAATCCTAGGAGGAGTAGCAGGGTGTGTAGATCACCTGTGTGGTTGAAGGAATACAGCAAAGCTAACCGTTGAATGTTATACCTGCTTGAAAACAAAAGAGAAAATGCATATTGTTTTGGTGTTACACTAAGTTATGTGAACCGTTATAATTGCCTGAAGTGCTTAAAATGTG
>NW_015643968.1:0-602 GCF_001515625.1 Sinocyclocheilus rhinocerous
CTGCATACTGAATAGTTATAGTGAGTTCATCAAGCTACCATGTCCGGCAGGGGGCGGCCCAGATCTGTATATTTATAGAGCCACACTCTGTTTCACAGCCCTCCTGATAGTGTTCATTTTTCTGCCTCTGGTCATCGTCAGCTTTTTCATTCATGTTCATTATGCTAACACAGTGCTGTTCCTGGTCGCATGTAATCCAATCAGTGGACACAGGAAAACAGACTGTTAGTGGTCTGTCAAGAGGCACAGAATCACTGATGCAGGTTTTAGTGTGGTTCCAGGCTTTCCCTCAAACGATAATATGTCATCCCTCTTGGCCAAATGCATGCTGCTCTCTTTGTTCCCTGTGGCTGAAAGCAAGCAGATCACATGCCTCTATGTCCCTGTGGCTGAAAGCAAGCAGAGCACATGCCTCTATGTGGACTTGATGTGCTCTTTCTGTTTGTCATTAGTAACAGCAGAGAGCGCCCTCTGCTGTTCATACCACAGTGTGACACATTGATATTGAAGATCAGATGGAATTTATTAATGTACAGTTGGGCATATCACAGTTGTATGATTCATATTTTTCCCCCTATTTTGAGTGGATTCATCCATTTCTC
>NW_015643969.1:0-1289 GCF_001515625.1 Sinocyclocheilus rhinocerous
TTATATGCAAGCACTGTTTTTGTCATTTTGTCCACATCTGCAATGGGTCATACCACTGACATTACCTGATAAGTTAATAAATACACTAGAAAACTGCACTCTTTCAAGGATGAGCGTAAGTAAGAACATAAGGTAAGTGTTTAGCACATACATAGTTTGCTGAATTATAAAGTTCACCCTCTTTAACTTAATGTTGTTCAAATGAATGTACAAACCAAACTGGCTTTTATGTGCCCACTTATTTCAAAATCAAACCTATACCCTTGACTACTCCTGTCTCCAGGTTTTTGGGTCCTGCTGCAGAAGAAGCCTGTCAGTATGTGACTGGAATTGTGGCTCCCGTGCCTGTCAGTATGTGACTGGAATTGTGGATAAAAACCCGTTACTCCTGAGAGAACTGAATCTGAGTGAACGTGAACTAGGAGACACAAACATGAAGCGGCTCGCTGCTCTACTGCAGGATAAGCACTGTAAACTCAACACACTGATGTGAGTATTCTTTTCATTTATTATTGCACATTTGAAGTATCTTAAAGAACCCATGTGACCAAAACACAATAATTCTAAGTAATCTCTAGATATAATCAATCAAGTACGTTGTGTTTGTAAATTCCCCCTCTCCTGTTTAATATTTTAGTCTGCGTAAGTGTGGTCTGACAGAGGAAAGCTGTTCAGCTCTCGCTACAGTCCTGAGATCAAACCCCAGTCTGAAAGATCTTGACCTGAGCAACAATAATCTGCTGGATTCAGGAGTGAAGCTGCTCTAGCAACAATAATCTGCTGGATTCAGGAGTGAAGAAACTCCAGAACGGATTAATTAGAAAACACTGCACACTGCAGAAACTCAGGTGAGTTCAGTAAACCACTGTTTGATTTTAATAACAACATTATTTTTTTGTTTAAAGTTAACCTTCTTGAGATGACTGAGGTCCTGGCACAATCACTTGGATTTTTTTCCTTATAACAGCATTTATGGTCATGCCAATAAAAAGAAGACATCATTTGAAACTGTAAAGGGTCGTCTTTTAATTGTGTCCACTCAACAAAAATACATAAAACAAACAAGGTGGTTTCTGTGACCTTATTTCTGGAACAGGATGGCTTTCACAACATGTTTCTGCAAAAACTCTGGCCTACATAATCCAGTACTCAAAGGTTTTGTGAAATAATTTTTACTATGTTTATCTTACTGTCCTTAAAAAAATATTTATTTTTACTCGCCAAGTTTAAAGGGGTCATATGACATTATTTCAAGTTTTCCTTTCTCTTTGGAGTGTTACAAGCTCTTG
>NW_015643970.1:0-350 GCF_001515625.1 Sinocyclocheilus rhinocerous
ACACATGGGGTAAAAGGCTCACCAGCATGGGGCAAAAGGCACACAATATTGATACAAATATTTTAGCTAAAATAATGTTTTGATTACAATTGGAGTCCATCTGTTTAAAGCGTGTTTTCAGTCAATGAGATGACTATCAGGTGTGAGTGTGTGCCCTGTTTTATTTAAAGAACAGGGATCTATCAAAGTTTGGTCACGTTTAAGTGTATCATGGCACAAGCAAATGAGATCTCTGAGGACCTCAGAAAAAGAGTAGGTGTTGCTCATCAGGCTAGAAAAGGTTACAAAGCCATCTCAAAAGAGTTTGGACTCCACCAATCCACAGTCAGACAGATTGTGTACAAATGGAG
>NW_015643970.1:510-994 GCF_001515625.1 Sinocyclocheilus rhinocerous
TGTAAAAGTCCACTAGGTTTCAAAGGACTCCAGGCTAACTTTTAAGCAACTAAAGGCCTTTCTCACATTGGCTAATGTTAATGTTTATGAGCCCATCATTAGGATAACACTGAACAACCATGGTGTTCATGGCAGAGTCGCAAGAAGAAAGCCACTGCGCTCCAAAAAGAACATTGCTGCCCATCTGCAGTTTGCTAAAGATCATGTGGACAAGCCAGAGGAATACTGGAGAAATGTTTTGTGGATGGATGAGACCAAAATAGAACATTTTGGTTTAAATGAGCAGCGTGCGTTATGTTGAAAGAAAACTCTGCATTCCAGCATAAGAGCCTTATCCCATCTGTGAAACATGGTGGTGGTAGTATCATGGTTTGGTCCTGTTTTGCTGTATCTGGTCCAGGACGGCTTGCCATCATTGACGGAACAATGAATTCTGAAATATACCAGCAAATTCTGAAGGAAAATGTCAGGACATCTGTCCGAG
>NW_015643971.1:0-692 GCF_001515625.1 Sinocyclocheilus rhinocerous
AGTGTTGTTCTCTGTAGCTGTTATAGTCATTGATTCAGTGTCTTACGAATCATTTATAATAATGATTACATAATAATCATTAGAGATCATTATGTGATCAAAAAATACTTGCCGTATATTGTCACCGTTACTGGTTCACGGTAATCTGTGTAATGTCCTTCTCTTCGTGCTCTGCACCTGTACTCTCCTCCATCAGAGACTTTAACTGAATCAATTGTTTTAATTGCAGCTTCAGTAGATTCAGTGTTTGAGTTTTTACTCCAGAGAAACTCCCATCCATCCCATGACTGATCCACCTCACATCTCAGAGTAACTGAGTCTCCAGTGAACAATGAACTATGTGGCAGCACAGTCAAAATTGGTGTGGTAAAATCTGTCAATATAAAATGATTAGTAGCATCAGTTGTGAAGGTGTCTCAGCAGAAGATTTCATCCTCTCACTGATAAATCAGTGCATGTAGATTTCACAGAGAATGGTGTCAAACACCATTTGCTGAACTGTTTCTAGTTTGTTTTGTGGAGTGCTGCATATATAAATATATGTATCCAGATAAACATAAACATTATGCTATTTTGATAAAGCAGAGAACATTATAAGGAATTTAAAGTTAACAGTCTAAAGACAAGCAGTGGATAAAAATACATTCTTACTCAGTGTTGGGAAGGTTACTTTGGAAATGTAATAGGTTACA
>NW_015643972.1:0-819 GCF_001515625.1 Sinocyclocheilus rhinocerous
ATTATTTATATAAAATATTATTTATTAAACAATAATTTTTAATAAACCACAATAGCCATTATAAAAGTTGCTAAGAAATTCAGTCAAAAGCAAAAATGCAGCGCTCTGATACAGCATTAAAATTAATAAAAAAAATATAAAGTTAATAAACTTTGCCCTCAGCCAAAACTATTTGCTCTGGAACAAATAATAGATTAACGAGACCAAAGATTGCCTGTTAGATTTACCCCAAACTAATTATCTCTCATGTTTAACCACTATAGAGGCATCAGAGCCAGCGGCAAATTCAGAACCGCAGAAAAAAAGCGATTGGGCTATAGAGGCATCAGAGCCAGCTGCAAATTCAGAACCGCAGAAAAAATGCGATTGGGCTAGTTTTGGTCTAGTTTTGAATAGCGATTGGGCTGGTTTTGTTTCACAGACCTGGCAACCCTGCCATTAGGAATGTCAAAGGCAAAATGATATAAACTATCTGATAAAAAAAACTGTTATGAAAGGTGGTAGAGGATGGGAATGACTTTGGCAAGATGGTAAGATAAAAAAAAATTACACAAATGATGTAAAATCACATTGTTGAAAAAGCTTTGCTGTGTGTAAATTACATTTCCATATGCATAGTTGATGTATAGTGATATATAGTTATCAAAAAGACAACTATCTGTTCAGAGGTGTGATATTTTTGTATAATAGAAGGGTTTATAGGATTTTTTTTAACAAAATACAAAATTGAATACAAAAGTGGAAAATATGCTGTAGTCTAGTCCATTTGATTCTCAATTTGATTAAAAAGTCAAATTGTTTGTGCCACTATAGAGTTTG
>NW_015643973.1:0-593 GCF_001515625.1 Sinocyclocheilus rhinocerous
TACAGAGGTGGCACAGAAGAACACAAAAGTGGCTTGTAGGTACATATTCAGACATTCAATGAGGCTCAGAGTTGGCATGAGTGCAATTATATTCATAAATTCAGGTGGAGATTAATGTTTTAAATATAACATTTTTAATTTTATAACTTTATTTGGAACTATTTTCGTTGATGAAATAGAGCAAAATCAGGCAGTACTTGTTTATTGAACTGTTGTATTAAATCAATATCACATTTGCAAACTCCTTTAATAATTATTAAAATCTGTCACCCTCCTTACCGCGATCTGTGGGCACACAGAAAATGAGAGTTCTCAAGACTCAAAAGTACGTGCAAATGAGTTCTGTCATCTGTCATCGCGTTATAAGTGCGGAGCTGCAGCCGTGGCGGGGAGGAATTTTGGTGTGCCGCAGAACAACAACAATGTGCTACATGTTTCTTTCCCCCTCATTTTTTCTAATTGACGGAAATCCATCGTAGCGATGGAAAACTTTCATCCCGGAGTAGTATTATATACATCATACTGCACCACAGTAATATATTTCTGAGAATTTCATTAAGCTAACCCGAACTTATATTTTGACGGGTTGCCAT
>NW_015643974.1:0-827 GCF_001515625.1 Sinocyclocheilus rhinocerous
AAATGTTTATTTCTTCAATACCATTAAGATGTAAGGGGTATCTTCGTATTAAAGAAAAGAAAAGCTGGGACGTAATTTCCAGCTGCAAACTCCACGTCTATCAAGGACAGAGAAAAAGCATGGCTGACTAGAAGGACGCCATCTTGGCCCCCATCGAATTTGGCGGTTTTTTGTTGATCCCGCCTCGCGGCGATGACGTCATCACTAGAGCGCGGTCACTCCGTCAGCGTCGAGTCTTCTGAGGAGAGGTGAGCAGATCACAGTATTTCACTTATTTAACTGTTAAATACACTTTACACAGTTTGTTTATGCAACGATATTCTAGGTCGTTTCTGCCTTGTTACACAGCGCTGTTTTCTGCGTTTGCTAACTTAAAGAAACATGAGGAAAACACGTGTTTGTGTGTTAGTGTGAATAATTGTTTTGATGTTTGGACTGATAATGTTGCTGTTACTGAATGTGTCGTGATCTGTGAGAGGAATGAATGCAAACCGATATCAAGTGTTGCTGCTGCTATTGTATTTATAACGTTATTTCTCTGTCGTTTATCTTTGGCAGATCAAACTTGTTATAGTCACTTTACATGGTTAACATTACTTACAAACACTGATAAATACATCTTTGAGCCCAAGTAATGAGCCACGTGGGACATTTTAAATCTATATAACGTTACAATGAGCTTTATTGCCAGGTATGTTTACACATACGAGGAATTTGTTTTCGTGACTGCAACAGAATGACAGTGACAGAACAAAAAAAACACAGATAATAAAAAATAGAAAAAGTAAATAAGGAATAAAAAATATACAAATCGACAATTGTATGTA
>NW_015643975.1:0-612 GCF_001515625.1 Sinocyclocheilus rhinocerous
TGTTGTTTGTCATTTCTCCGATCACAAATGCAGACAGATTTTTATACTGTCTTTTTACGCGCCGCGTAAACATAAGTCATTATAATCAGTAATTATGTCCCCAATGAATGCAACAAATGCCTCGTTTGTAACGGGTTTTAATGTTTATGCCTCGTCGCTCCGGCTGGACACGGCATCAGCAGTATGTGAGGGGCGTAACATTTCCGTCTCACGCTTGAGGTATTCGGCCAATCACAACGCACTGGATAGCTGGCCAATCAGAGCACACCTCGCTTTTTCAGACCGATGAGCTTTGTAAAAATCGACGCGTTTCAAAAAGGCGGGGCATAGAGGAGAAACAATAATGTACAGAATGTGGAAAATAATGTGTTTTTTGAACCTTAAACCGCATAAACACATTGCATTACACCAAATACACAAAATAATGTTCTTTTTAGCAGCATCATATGACCCCTTTAATCTGGGACTAGGCTTAAGCCTTGTTTGTGAAACTGGGGGTTAGTCGACTAAAACTTGACTAAAACAGGACAAGTTGACTATGATAAAAACTAAAAGTTACATTTGACACAGGACTAGACTTGTGCCGGTATTCGGTAATGCGATATATCACGG
>NW_015643976.1:0-868 GCF_001515625.1 Sinocyclocheilus rhinocerous
CTCTCATTTATATTACATTACAGTCACAAGCTGCTTTTAATACAAACTCTTACCTTCAACAGAACTGTACACATGATTTCATATTCAAACGAGATCAACTATATAATAATAATACAGAAATAATGATTATATCTTTATGATTCTCCTCAGTGTTTCTCTTGTATGAATCACAAAGCTTTTACTGAATGCTGCCTATTATTATTAATAAATAAACACTAGATATTATTCCACAATAATGCTAATAATAATAATAATAACTTTACATAACACTTTCCATTCCAGTGTACATGTCACCATATTGCTTGTTAATATACTGTAAATACAATAGACTCGCAGTAAAACACACGTCCATCAGTATGACTCAGTAACACTGGAATGGAAAGCCTTCTAGCTTGCTGGTATTAACAAAAACGACAACTTAAATTATTCAGTTATTTCTTTAATTATTCAGTAATTAAAATACAACTTTAAATTATAAACATTAGATGATAATCTATACAAATAAAATCGAATGATTAGAAAAGTTGCTTTGGCTCGAAATAAAATAAATCAATGTGAAGTATTCAAATGACTAAAACTACAAATTAAATATAAGTAGTTATAGTTATACATATTAAAAGGAAGCTAAATTAATTTTTACAGTAATTAAAAAGACAAAAAATGCATACAAAATTATATATAAATAATTTTATTAAAAAACAAAAAAAAGTGATCTGTGCCACTGCATTTGATTGATTAGTTTTCCTAAACTCTCAGTCTGTGTTCATCTGAAGAAAGAAAGTTGTACACGTATGGGATGGCATTAAGGTGTGAAGGATGGATATGTTTCTGCTCCACTGTGCTGCAGTTTAATTGTTGTTGTTGCACT
>NW_015643977.1:0-952 GCF_001515625.1 Sinocyclocheilus rhinocerous
TTTACTTGTAATGGAGTAATGTTTGACCAGCAGTATCTGTACTTTAACTCAAGTAATGGAGTTGAGTACTTTGTCCGCCTCTGCTAGATGGTCAAAAACCGTTTTTTTAAGTATGGGGGTCACTGCAGCCATTTTTAATTCTGCTAGAAAAATGGCAGATGCTATACTACAGTTAATCATATGTGTTATGAAAGGTTCAACCTCAGGAACACACATCTTAATCAAAACAGTAGGTGAAGGATCAATCTGGCAGGATGTAGAATTTGACTTCACAATTAGATCACTTATGGCAGCCGAAGTAGTGAGAGTAAAAGCAGAAAGAGAGTATGTTGTGTGAGCCGAGTCAGCTGACATCAAGTGAACATTTGAGTCAGTTGTATGAGGGGTGTCTTTGGAAATGGATTCAGTGATAGACTTCAATTTGTCTGAAAAGTAATGAGAAAAGTTATTCACAAGCACCTCAGAGCCAGAAATAACATGTTGTGGAGGGTTAGTGAGTTTGTTGACCATAGCAAACAGAGATTTGGGCCTGCACATGGAATTCTTGATAGTAGAAGAGACATATGAGGATCTTGCAGCATTGAGGGCAGTACGGTAATTGAGCAAATGTTCTTTCAAAGCCAGTGAGTACACAGTGAATCCTGTTTTTCTGTACAGTCTTTCCAAGCGACGTCCCATAGCTTTCATTGCTCGAAGTTCCGGAGTGAACCAGTTTAAACTTACATTTGAAGCTGTCCTTCAGTTTGTGTAAATCAAGAAGCTCTGAATCGTTCTTCCTGTGTATGCCACTCTATCCAGCCGTGACAGAAGACCAGTACATAAAACAGAATTGAAAATTAACGGATCGAAGCTTGCTATGAAGGCAAAGAGGCCACTCACCCCTGATCCCTTCACCGAACTGGTTCAAGCACTCCGCGAGTCCCTTCAGCCTCCTCCCGTCATGCCATCAGCC
>NW_015643978.1:0-645 GCF_001515625.1 Sinocyclocheilus rhinocerous
AGCAACTGTATAGCTATAGCAATGCTCTGACAACCACCCAAAACAGCCTAGCAACTTCATAGCAACGTTCCAACAGCCACAAAAAACTCCCTAGCAACCGTATAGCTATAGCAACACTATGACAGCCACCCAAAACACCCTAACAACCGAATAGCCATAGCAATGCTCTGACAACCACCCAAAACACCCTAGCAACTTCATAGCAATGCTCCCACAACAACAAAAAACACCCTAGCAACCGTATAGCTATAGCAATGCTCTGACAACCACCCAAAACACCCTCACAACCAAATATCAACACTCCAACAACCACAAAAAACACCCTAGCAACTGTATAGCTATAGCAATGCTCTGACAACCACCCAAAACACCCTCACAACCAAATACCAACACTCCAACAACCACAAAAAACACCCTAGCAACCGTATAGCTATAGCAATGCTCTGACAAAACCCCAAAATACCCTCACAACCAAATAGCTTTGGCAACACTCTTCAGAAAATGTTAACTTGTTTGAATTTATTGCAATATCTTAATTTGTGTATTTTAAACAAGGCCAAGCAGTTAGACTGTGTATTAACAAAGCCACTGGCACTCTAACAACCGAATAGCTATAGCAATGCTCTGACAACCACCCAAAACACC
>NW_015643979.1:0-320 GCF_001515625.1 Sinocyclocheilus rhinocerous
TGTTTCAGTGTTTCATGAAGCCTCGCTCTGCCCACCACTAGTTTTCCTTTGCTAAAGTAAGGAACATTTTTGTTTCCTTTGCTCATGCATTTCTCAGAGGCGCGCGCACGACGCATACGTCCTACGCCATCCGCCTGAACGTCTTCCACCTACCATACCCTGCGTTCCATTCGGAAGGGCTCATCCCTATGCCCTAATCCCTTCAAAGGGTTTTCCCTCTGGAGTGAGAGCTTTGAAGGGTTGAAGGGTGTAGAGGACCAAACAACTGTTTCTTGAAGTGCCCTTCTGCGTCATCATCCCGTGCCCACACGGAGGCGCTG
>NW_015643979.1:396-551 GCF_001515625.1 Sinocyclocheilus rhinocerous
ATCAGTTGTACCCTTCGAAATCCTTCATTCCGAAGGGCCCTTTGAAGTGGCCAGTTTTTAGCACTTCGGTTTGGAACGACCCTTCAATATGGCGGCCATGATCTCATGAACCATCTCATGAACACTTGACAATAACTGTGGAACACACAACACTA
>NW_015643980.1:0-323 GCF_001515625.1 Sinocyclocheilus rhinocerous
ATGAATCCCTGGAAGACCGACGGGGCGTTGGCTAGCCCATATGGCGTTACAAGGTACTCATAGTGGCCAGATAGTGTAATGAATGGCGTCTTCCACTCGTCGCCCTCTCGGATTTGAACGAGGTTGTATGCACTTCGCAGGTCCAGCTTGGAGAATATCCAGGCCCCACGGAGTTCCTCGAGGGCGGCCGGGACCAGGGGAAGTTGACTCGGATCTCCTGGGCATGACATTTCCGGGGCAGATGGAGATGATTCAATAGGTCCTGGGATATGAAATTAGGTTGGCTTTTTGCATGAAGCTTTCCAGTCCAACGGAGTCATCAT
>NW_015643981.1:0-1490 GCF_001515625.1 Sinocyclocheilus rhinocerous
TAACAAAAGTCTTCCCACAATCAAAGCACATATGATCCTTCACACCACTGTCTTTTCTGGTGTACTTTTAAACTACTTATTTGACCAAAACTCCTTCCACAAAAACAGCACATAAGGCTTCTCCTTTGTATGAACTTTCAGGTGGTCCTTCAGGAAATCTGCCCTAAAAAAATTCTTACCACAGTAATCACAGTTAAATGGTCTTTCTCCAAAATGAGAACGCAGATGTGATTTAAAAGTGCATGACTTTCTGAAACTCTTCCCACACTGATCACATGTGAAGGGTTTTTCGCCACTATGAACTCTAACGCTTGTTTGAGAAACTCTTCCCACAATGAGGGCATGTAAAAGATGCTCTTGTTTTCAATGAAAAATTACTTGTAGTGTGTGAGCAACTTTATGGCCTGAAGTTTCTCCTCCACTTCACTCAGTTCTTCACTCTCTGCATTCTTTTCCATCAGGTCTAAAATGAAAGTAAAAAAGTTTCATTTTTAGTAAATGTGAAGAAAAAGGACATAAAAGTGAACCTTGAAATAATACAACAAATGAGAAAAATGCTATACAATATTATGCAAAAGCATAGCATTTAAAAAAAACAGAGCGCATCTTCAAATTCAAAATGATGTCACTACGTCCCACAGGAAATGACATCATTTGGACTCTTTCTGAATTGTTCTGTGGCAGGAGATGCAGATCTGCCTAAAATCTAAAGTAAATCAGTTAGCCTACTTTATTTATTTATTTATTTTTGTGTGAATATAAACATTTTAAGCATTTATGTTGTTTAATTATCTATCTATCAAATTGTAGTTACTTAATTTTTATAGTTCTTAAACCATACAAAAATATGAACAATGAAATTAAAATAATCAAAATATAAATAAGAATAAAAAATGGAAGTATAAACCAACCATCTATGTCCAGGCTATTTGTATTCCATCAGAAGTAGCGAATGGTGTGTGTGTGTGTGTGTGCATTACAAGACATTTCACAGAGATGGATTACAAAAGAAATGTGTAGAGATTTGTAAGCCACAGTCCAGTTGAATTAAAGGTAACTGAACCTGCCATTTACATGAACTTTGTTCACTGTTTTTAGTTTTTTCTGTTTTTATACTAAAATAACTGCAGTTAGATGTATATCTTGTAAATATCAAAAGTGGTGATCATGTAGTTTGTCTTGGTCTGTTGTACCAATGAAATGAGCTTTGAGTAGCAATTTAAACATGATCTAAAGTAGGGTAATCACATACTTTTTAACTTGAGCCAATGAAAAAATAATAATTTTAATTGGATGAATGAAACATTTTTTTCAGTGTAGGAAAATAACTGCAGTTAGATGTATATCTTGTAAATATCAAAAGTGGTGATCATGTAGTTTGTCTTGGTCTGTTGTACCAATGAAATGAGCTTTGAGTAGCAATTTAAACATGATCTAAATACATTAGCATCATAAATGGGTTGAAAAGAGAAACTACTGAGATGAAAATA
>NW_015643982.1:0-681 GCF_001515625.1 Sinocyclocheilus rhinocerous
AATATAGTAATGTTCCAACTGACAGGGTTTATTGTATAGTTAACAGCATTAGGGTACATTAATGTGACAATGATTGTACTAAAAATGGAAAACATTTCCTTTGCGGTTTTGAAAGGTTTTGTGTACAGACGACAACATTGTCAAAACGCTCCCCGTTCACACAGATCCACAAAAACTACTAAAAATGCTGTGTTTATTCATGCCAGGGCAGTTGACAATGTCACTTTGTAAAGACACACTACGCGCCTACACACATACGTATTCCTATAGACTGAACACGCATGTGCATAACGTCATCATTTTCACAAATTCGCATTTTCGTAGTTTACATGGACACTATAACCATATAGTTTTCAGAAACTTGTACTTTGAAACACGCTTTCAAAAGTTTGCATTTTGGGTGTGTACCCAAAAGTGTTCAAAAGTTGTGTACATTTATGGCCAAAACGCATGAAAAGTCAAAATGGTGTCATGTAAACACTAGGGATGTTAAAATGGCTGAAAAACTAAATTCGAATTTTGTACTTAAATATTATCAAAATTCGAATTATATTCAAATTTAAAATGCATAATTTCAGTTAGGGTGAAGAATAGCTTTTGGCTTCTCTTCTGAGGCCACAAGAGGGCACATCGAGCAAAATATTACTAATGCACGTTTATTCAAAGCATAAGATAACATGA
>NW_015643982.1:780-989 GCF_001515625.1 Sinocyclocheilus rhinocerous
AATTATAATTAAGTTGCTTAAACAACTATAAACAAAACAGCATCATGTATGTATGTATGATTTAATACAAAGGGCGGAAAGCCGATCACACAGAGTACATTTTTCATTTAAAAACATGTGTTGCAGTGGGATGGGGGGAAAAAACCCTGCCATAAAGTCTCGATACATGTTTTTTCAAAGTTAAACTTGCATTAATTTTACATGGCTTT
>NW_015643983.1:0-503 GCF_001515625.1 Sinocyclocheilus rhinocerous
ATGTGAAATCCCAAGTTTACAGCAATATGTGCAATTGCCTAGACCAGACGCTCAAAAAGCGCAAAAAAGCAAAGCTTAAAAAGCACAACTAAAAGCTAAAAGCAGTGGCTAAAAAGCTAAATTAAAAAAACATGACTATAAAGCTAGAAGCGATGACATGAAGCATAATTTGATGGTGTCCTGAGTATTTAAACCGGGTTGTTGGACACATCCCAAATGGTGACTTGACCAATTAGATATTGTCTTTACTCTGGGTGTTGTATGTTTCTCCTCCCAATACATAAATCAACATGTCATCTCATCAGTCACATGGTCCGAATTTTCCCGCTCTTGCAGAGTATCATTTTGGACATGATTTCTATAACAAGAATATGATACATTTGACAAAGAATTGATTGGAAGAAACGATTTCAAGCAAGAAGATTCAAACTCACACATACTAAACATGAATATGAACACTTAAGCTATTCAATAGTTATTAAAAAGACATACACAATAAGTGA
>NW_015643984.1:0-570 GCF_001515625.1 Sinocyclocheilus rhinocerous
TGTGAAGAAAAAAGGTGATTCAAGGGCTCTTTCTGTCACTTGCTTTAGAGAATAAGCCAAGTAGTGCTCTCTAACACTAACACTATTTTATTTCTATTCTGTCTACTTGTTTTATTTATTATATTTTTAAAAAAACCTTGAACCTCTAACACTAGCTCTCTCTATTCTATTTCTATTCTTTCTACTTTTCATTCTTTTTATTTATTATTTAAAAAAATTATAATACTTGCTACGTGTGCTGCGTATTGTAATGTTGGTTTGATTGCTTCTATTGTCCTCATTTGTATGTCGCTTTCGATAAAAGCGTCTGCTGAATGATTAAATGTAAATGTTTTCTCCTCTTAGCAAGTGCTTACATCAGGCTCTACGGCTGGACTGTTGACGTGACCGACACATTTCACTTATATTTATGGACTGTTTCTGACAGGTCCAGCACAGGGCTTGTGTGAATTCTGTGTCCTGATCAGAATATGTTATACATGTTGTATGTATTATACAAGTTGTATATTATTATTATTTATTTTATTTTTTTTCCAAATGTTGTCCCTGGCTATAAATTTTCTTCACTTT
>NW_015643985.1:0-480 GCF_001515625.1 Sinocyclocheilus rhinocerous
AGTTGCTACTGGCGATCAACCAGTGAATAGTGACATAAAACATCAAAATTGCCGGTATTGTGTGAATGAGGGTTATAGTTGTCCGTTAAAGTATTTTAACATTGAAAAAAATGTACACACATTACCTTTAAGAAATTAGGAAGTTGGAGAAAATTTAAAGTTAGCCAATGTCAAGAATAAAGTTCTACGATCCCTGTGGACTGGATGCGTACATCAGCTTACAAATGAATAGTTTTGAGATCAATATCAGGGAAGTTTTCTGCGTTTAGTCCCCTACGGAGTGGCAGCAGCCTTTCAGAGAAAGCAAAGTTGGTAATGAAGCAGATGAAGGGAAAGTGCGGGTGCTGAGAAAGAGTGTGTTAGTATCCTATTACTTGTTTCGCTTCTGTTTCAGTTTTTATAACCATTTCTTACTATGTGTAAGTAGGTTGTTTTTGTTTGGCAGTGTTATTTTTTAGGATTACTGATAAACTACTAACA
>NW_015643986.1:0-816 GCF_001515625.1 Sinocyclocheilus rhinocerous
AGATAGATAGATAGATAGATAGATAGATAGATAGAAAGAAACAAATAGTCAGATGACAGATAGATAGATAGATAGATAGAAAGAAAGAAATAGTCAGATGATAGATAGATAGATAGATAGATTGATAGATGATAGATAGATAGATAGATAGATAGATAGATAAGTTTGAATGGGTTAGAAATAGTACATAGAAGGGAAGTCTGATTGAGTCTAATGGGCTTCAATGTGTTTAGATTTGAATTTTGACAGTTGGAGTTTGACGGAATGTTCAGATGTGCCAAGACTTTTCAGTGTAAGTCTATGGGATTTTTATGATATTTAATCTTCATTTTTATGAAAACCGTAAATCCAATCAGTTAGAAAAGATAAAGCAAATCACTTCAGATCAGTCTGAAGAAATGGGCTGAGTTTGGAGTCTGTAGAGTTAAAGCTCTAGGAGGAGTTAGAGTTGATAGGAATATCTAACAATTGAGTTATCCTTTTGATTTTGATTGGAGTTATCCTTTTTACATTTACTACAAGCTACTAAAAATATTAATACTTAAAATAAATTCCATAGAATACGAATTTAGCTGCATATGAATGTGAGATGTGAAAAGGGGAATACCAGCAATGCAAAATGAAGGTTATAAGTGATAATGTGAGGGGAAAAAAACACTGTTTGTAGATCTAGCTACTTCTCAAAACTGAAAGACATGTATGAGAGAATTAACCATAGATAATGTCAGAGATAGATAGATAGATAGGATAGATAGATCAGATAAATAGTCAAATGAGAGATAGATAGATAGATAGATAGATAGATAGATAGATAGA
>NW_015643987.1:0-288 GCF_001515625.1 Sinocyclocheilus rhinocerous
GGACCCAGCCCGGTCATCTCGTAGCCGGTCCGAAGCGGGGTCTGAGTGTGTGCAACACTTACCTGCATTTTTGCAGAGGGTGCGTGAGTAGTACATTTGATAGCACTCTCGAACCGCCCACTACTGCTCACTGGTGAGAGAGGAGGGTGAGTGTGATCCGAGGCTGGCCCGTCCACAACTCTCCGTCCCCTCTGGGGACCCAGAGATAGAAGAAACTGCTCTTTTGTCGAGCATTTGGGTACCACTGACCGAGAGGTCAGTGGCGGAAAAAAAGGAAACAAAAGATTC
>NW_015643987.1:449-775 GCF_001515625.1 Sinocyclocheilus rhinocerous
GATGGGCGGGGCAGCTGCCCTGCGACCGGCTCCATGGCGCTGCTTTGCTGGAGGCTGCATCGTTTGCTGCGCAGGAGCGGGGCCGGCCGGGTGGAGGCAGCAGCTGCACTCTGGGGCAGGATGTGCTTGACGGCATCGGCCTGTTTCTGTGCGGCGGAGAACTGCTGGGTAAAGTTCTCCACTGCGTCGCCAAAGAGTCCAGTCTGTGACAGGGGGGCATTCACGAACCGGGTCTTGTCGGTCTCCCGCATGTCGACCAGACACAGCCAGAGATGGTGCTTCTGGACCACCATAGTGGACATCGCACGGCCCAGAGACCACGCAGT
>NW_015643988.1:0-656 GCF_001515625.1 Sinocyclocheilus rhinocerous
GCAGAAACAGAGTTTTATTTTTAAGGGAATGCTTAAACTCTTTGCGACTTTCCAGGAGAATTCCTGCTGCTTTCTCAAGATAAGTTTCCATAGTGTAGTGGTTGTTACGTTTGCCTCACACGCAAAAGGTCACCATTTCGAAAATGGGTGGAAACAATGGTGTCTTTTTCCAACGTTGCTTAAGTCGGGGTCTGTTGCGTTCTCACTCAACGCTACAAAAGGCTTCGCCTGCCTAGAGGTGTTAAAGCAAAAGAGGTTTTCCGACAGGTTTCTGTAGTGTAGTGGTCATCACATTCGCCTAACACGCCCGGGCCAGCTGTGTATACCTGTAGAACTATGACTAGCCAATAGGAACGAAGGAAATCCCAGGGAGGCGGGCCAAATAAACAACACACAATTAGAGGTTAGAATCCCGCCTCGGCCACAAATACCATGAATTTTATCTTTGCTTTTTACCGAGCATGAACCTGAAGATTTCCGTCTGCTGTCTGCAGGCAGGTTTCAATAGTGTAGTGGTTATCAAGTTTGTATGACATTCGAAAGGTCACCAGCTTGAAACTTGACGGGAGCAGTCACTCTTTTTTTTTTAAATTGTTCAATTGGCTTTCTAATGAGGAGGAACTCAACACTACAAAGACTTTGCAGCCAAGAAGCAT
>NW_015643989.1:0-804 GCF_001515625.1 Sinocyclocheilus rhinocerous
ATTCGTCATGAGTGGCCACGTCCTTTCCATGTACTACAATATCATATACTGTAAGTACACAGCCGTACCTGGGAGCCCTGCTAGGACAGTGGCCATGATTTTCTGAAAGCAACTAGGTGCTGAACTTAGGCCAAAAGGAATCCTCTTAAAACGGAACAAACCCATGTGAGTCACGAATGCAGTCAGGTTTCTGCTGTCCTCGTGTAGGGGTATCTGCATGTAACCTTGCTTAAGATCCAGCTTTGTGAACACTGAGGAGCCATAGAAGAGTGTCGTGAGTTCCTCAATTGTCGACAATGGGTATTTGTCTGGCCCCACAGCCTTGTTAGGCCCCCGAAGGTCAACGCAGAAACGTATGCCCCCAGACCGTTTTTGCACAATCACAAGATTTGAGATCCAAGGGGAAGCATAAATGGGCTCAATGAGGTCTGCAGCTAGCATGCCCTGAAGTTCAGTGGTGACCTTGTCGCGCATGGCGAGAGGCACTCGTCGCAGCGGCTGGATTACAGGCGGTATATCTGGGTTAAGCAGGGGTTTGTGGGAAAAAGCATAGAGGCAACCTAAACCACTTAATAGAGAAACCACTGAATAGAGCGGGAAACTGTGTCTGCCATGGAGAGTCCACCTGAAGGATGGTTGCACCGCTGTCATGCAGAGAAAAGTCAAGGCTAAGGAACAGGTCAAGACCAAGGAACAGGTCAAGACCCAGGATATTAGTGCCATGCTGAGTTATGTAAAATGGAAACTCTGGTAGACTTGTTTGCCCATATTGTACTGGCAGTTTAACTACTCCAGTCACTGCAA
>NW_015643990.1:0-1838 GCF_001515625.1 Sinocyclocheilus rhinocerous
TTCAAATGTTACTATTTACTTACTTTGCTTTATTTTTTGTATAGTGTGATTTTTGGTGAATTGTATTAAAACCAGTCAAGATCAATTTTACATTATTTTTCATTTTTACAATAGTATATGAACCCACAACAATTAAAAAAACATACAAAAAAATTTTTGTTCACGTTTTTTCAATTCATTATTAATAACAAGTAAGATTTTAATGATATTATGACCACTGAATCACTATAATGTCCCTGATTTCCATTTCAGAATTCTGGTCACCTTATTTTAACTTGCAAACTGTAAATTTGAATTACAATATCTCATTATTGCTTTCCATGTTTCCAGTTTTCTGCTTTACTTTCAGAAGTTTAGCTTAGCATGCAACATATAGCTACTTTCAGCTATTGCATTTTATGCAAATTAATTTGTTAAGAAAGCATCTGGTAAAAACAAATGTAAATCATCAAGGATCGGCTGGACACTGAAGTTCCAATATGAAGACTGAATCATCTTGTTTGCTAACGTCACGACTCGAGCCCCTGAGGAGCAGAACTTGTCATAAAATATAATTGAAATGATTCCCCATCAGTCTGAACTGAACTGTATTTTGATTGCTAGTCTGTTTTTGTTATTAAATGAAGATGCACAAGCTAACAGATGCTGTGAGGTCAAAAAAACACTGTGGTGAACTGTTGCTGGATATCTACCATATGCAAATCCAAAAGCCGCTCAAGGCGCTTCAGTGCAGAGATTGAAATACTTACTGAGAATAATAAATAGTAAAGGTGAGAGAACACACAGTTTACTATATTTACAAAGCAAGGCTGCTTCAGGAAGTGCCTCATATGCAAGTGATGCATATGAATAGCATGCCGATCACATATCATATGCAGATCACACTGGAAGTTAAATTATAAAGGGTCAGTGCAGTAAGAATGATCTGAAAATTGGGGTGAGATGTTATAAACCTTATGAAAGCTATATTCTCATGAATATTAATAAGGTGACATAACATACTCCAAACTACATACTATAAACTGGTTTGCTGAAAGGCAGGTAAGTGGCACTAGTAACACTAACACAGGCTAAGCTTTCAGTACACTGGCATTGCAATAAGCTGGCGCTTGGTCTTAAAGAAATAGTTCACCCAAAAAAGAAAATTTGCTGAAAATGTATTCACCCTCAGGCCATCCAAGATGTAGATGAGTTTGTTTCTTCATCTGAACAGATTTGGAGAAATGTAGCATTACATCACTTGCTCACCAATGGATCCTCTGCAGTGAATGGGTGCAGTCAGAATGAGTCCAAACAGCTGATAAAAACATCCCAATAATCCACTTGTGAAGTGAAAAGCTGAGAGTTTGTAAGAAACAAACCCATCATTGAGATATTTTCAACCTCAAACCATTGCTTCCAGCTAGACCTCTATCCATAATATTGCTTTGTCCAGTAAAAGTCACATTGTCTGAATCAGGAGAGAAATATTCACAGATCAAGCACCATTTATAAGTAAAAACAGTCTAAAAGAGTTCCAAACAAGCATGTTGGTAGATTTTTATGTGAAAGAACTACTAGGAATGGACGTTTTCACTGGAGGAAGAAATATTATGGATTATAGGGTCATGTGAGTTTTATCAGCTGTTTGGACTCTCATTCTGACGGCACCCATTCACTGCAAAGGATCCACTGGTGAGCAAGAGTAATGATAAATTTCTCCAAATCATGCCCAATAGAGAAACAAACTCATCTACATTTTGGATGGGCTGGTGGCAAGTATATTTTCAGCAACGTTTCATTTTTGGGTGAAATATTCCTTTAAAGGGGTCATATGATGCGATTTCAAGTTTTCCTTT
>NW_015643991.1:0-834 GCF_001515625.1 Sinocyclocheilus rhinocerous
ATATATATATATATATATAATAAACAGACCTGGGGAATGTCTCATGATTATAACCAATATATTCAGTTACATGATGGTACATTCTGAACACTCAAACACTCTCGGACTTACCAAATCAACCCCACTGTGGTGAGTTTGGTTTGATCCGGTCCCGTAGAGTGGTAAACGGCATGAGGGCTGTTTCAATCCTCATCACTGAGCTGTTAATTAAAACTCCCTGATATACTGACCAGCGCTCCATGTCTCCCTCCTGACAGGAGCCCTCCTCCCCCTCTCCATTTCCATGAATTAGATCATTTTCAAATCTCTCTCATTTTCACATTTCCATGAATTAGATCATTTTGATTCTTTTGTCCTATTCAGAAACACAAAGTGCCAAATGTGAATACCATAGAACTGGGAAATACAAAAGCAAGGGATCTCTTTTTTGCTTTAAAATTTATTATTTATTTATTTTCAAATTTTGAGGCTTTAAGGAACGGATTTATTCAGACAGGACAGGGTGGATTCAGACCTGTGTCCCCGTGAGCACTGCAGCACTCTGCAAATCTCTCTCATTTTCAAAGTCTCTTTTTGTCTCGTACTCTCTGGAACGGAGAGGTTTATTGCAAGTGTTGCCAAAGGTTGCGTGACAGATGCCAATGTCGCCCACCGTGACAAACATGTCACACTCTGAATGCCTTTTCCTGTCCCCTGATAGAGCAGCTCTCACCTCTCATAGAGGCAGACTGCACAAACTCAATCACGCATCACGTTCTTCCCTCATCAGTCTCTCCTCCTTTCTGTCTATATCTCCTCATCTTTTTATTTCTGTTACCTCTTCTATTTCTCTTC
>NW_015643992.1:0-627 GCF_001515625.1 Sinocyclocheilus rhinocerous
CTTCACGCTGTGGATCGCCGGATCGGCTTTCACCATGGACGAAGCTGAGTCCAGCCCGGGTCGTCACATGTCGTTGCCGCAGGCATCACAATATGGTAAGGGCAAGAGCCGTAACATTTCCGTCAATTCGGCCAATCACAACGCACTGGATAGCTGGCCAATCAGAGCACACCTCGCTTTTCAGACCGATGAGCTTTGTAAAAATCGAGGCGTTTCAGAAAGGCGGGGCATAGAGGAGAAACAATAATGTACAGTATGTGGAAAATAATGTGTTTTTTGAACCTTAAACCGCATAAACACATTTCATTACACAAAATACACAAAATAATGTTCTTTTTAACAACATCATATGACCCCTTTAAATGTTCTTTTTAGCAGCGACCCCTTTTTAAAACAATTATGCTTTTACTTCACTATCTGGTACAACTTGTGCGCTTTAAAAAGTACGAGTTCCGTTTTATTATATTTTTGGAAGACATTCATACAGTGGCACAATTTACATTTGTCTGCAAACGTTATTTCAATTCAGATTAATTTTTATAGCGCTGTTCACATTAGCCTTACACACACAAAAGCAGCTTTACAGAAAATGCATCTACATTACAATTTCGATCTGTTATCAGAAGT
>NW_015643993.1:0-744 GCF_001515625.1 Sinocyclocheilus rhinocerous
TGGTCTCTGGAAAAATATGAGAGAAACATTTTTGACTTAACTTAGCTAATAAAATATGTTACAGTGAATTTGCCCTCACCTCTTATGTGCTTCACCACTCAGTGTTGCAGCGTAACAGTGTCCTTCTTACGTTGCCTGAGAAATATGAGTATACACTATAAATGCGGAAATATAAGGTACTGTAATTATAAGAACTTTAAATGATCATCTTGCTGATTAGTTGATATGTGAAACAAAATGTCTAATGAATAACACTTAAAATATAAAAAATAAATTAGAATGTAAAACCAAAGGAGTTTATGTTCATCATTCATTTTTTCTCGTAAAGCAGCCCGAAGAAACTTTCGTGGAGTTGCTGGAAATTTCTTCTGAACAGTGTCTGAAAGAGAAATGTAAATAAACTTTAGTGTCAGATACTTGTAATGAGAGCATATATACTTACAGTAAAAACCATCAACACCTTTATACCTATAATAAGTTCCAATTTTGTGGGGTCCAAAGGGGGCTTTGTTGGCATTTCCAATTTTTCCAGAAAGGCTGTGGGTAGCTAACATGCTCCTTCCGAAAACAGCCACTGCTAAATCCTTAATCAAGGCTGACCATGATGTGCCCCCTCTACCACATGCTCGGAATGTATCCTTTGCAATGTTTAGTTTTCTGTGGATTTCAACCTGTGCAATACACATGAAATAATACATTTAATTGGCCTTTTTTTTTTTTTTTTTTTATCTGCGTTTTACAAAA
>NW_015643993.1:808-4332 GCF_001515625.1 Sinocyclocheilus rhinocerous
CACACACACACACACACACACACACACATAATAGACTTATTAAATGGTGTGAAAATAAAATCTAAAAATAGTATTCTCACATGGTCCAGTCCAGAAGAACTAAGATGTGAAGAGTTGGCTGGTTGAAGGGCAGCGCTGCAAGCATGCACTTGTTAGGGAGGTTTGCACAGCATGCTTGTTTACACTGCTGTTAGGCAGCAACTCCGCAAATCTGTTAATAATCTCGAAATAAAGAAAGCAATGTTTAAATGAACTCGTTTATTAATAGCAAAAAATCTATAACCATGTATATCAATAGCCTACCATTTTGCAGTTTAAAGTTCAGGGCCTTTAGTTGCTGATTCTTTGCTCTCAAGGCCTTGATTTCTTTTCTCAGGTCATTTAATGTGTCATTTTCTTTTTTTTCTTTTTTCTATTGTTTTAAGCAAATGTGTGTCATTTTGTGTTTTTTCCACCTAAGAGACAAAATTAAAGTCACAGAACAACAAAAACACATGCATTGTCACTTAAACAATGTTGATATAATTGATCAGGAAGTTAGATTTTACTTTTTTAAATCTCTTCTGGGCTTGATCTGGACTTGATGATGATGGGGTGTTTTCTGAACTGAATATTATTTTCCTTTTTATTGCTCTCTTTTCAGGCAGCTTGCACTCCTCTTTTTGCCTTCTCTCTGACTCCATATGATTTAGACTTAGCTTGTCCTTATTTTCTGTACAGGAAAGGTTCATTATTTCAAATGAATAGTTCAACCAAAAAACTAAAACAATAAAAATTTAAATATGCATGAATTCACGCATTCACCAATCTCACCATTCATCTTGAGAAAAAGTGCAGGAGAGCTTTCATCTTCATACTTGACATCAACAACACCCCCCTCATGAACTAGTACAGATTGAAGAATGTCTTTTCTCTTTACAATGTCCAGAGAGGCTTCCATTTCTGTCCATTCATTCTGTCCACAATTAATGCCCACATTTTGTCTATAATGGCAAAAAAGGACTACAATTTAAAACAGACAGTCAGGAAAGCAGGCAGGCAGGCAGGCATGCACAGACAGACAGACAGACACACAAAGCTATATAGATAGACAGACAGACAGACAGACAGATAGATAGATAGATAGATATTTAACCATTTCAATGGCAACACAAAACCGTTATAACTTCATTGTTGCTATATGTTTCCATGGTAGCCTAACATATTACACTTAACACTAACTCTGTTAAGAAATCTTGTGTTTCGGTCGGTATTTTATCGTTGTGTTCACTACACCATTTTTGTAAGGTGTCTTTTTTTTTACCTTCAAGTATTTTAATTGATGGAAAATTAAGTTTTACTTACCAGATTCACCAATAGACGGCGCAGTTGCTCCGGAATTCACAGCGTATGACGCGTTTCCTCGAGTGTGTGCGCGAGCAACAAAATAACGGACCCTTAATGTAGCAACAAAGTAACCGGTTTAGCAACACAACAGACTAAACCATGCATTTTACATCCTGCAGGAATCTTATCATTTCATTGATCATTTCCAACAGCATTCCTGCAGGATTTTTTTTGTAAGGGTTGTGACAACGGAAAGGCGCATTTTTGCCCCTTTAAGCACTCTATCAAACATAGGGCCTAAACGACTTAAAAGAAACTGAAAGTGTTGCAGACAAGCGCAGAATCCATTTAACGTCCAGCAGACGTAATATGGATGGATGGATGGATGGATGGATGATGCAATTCAGAGGCACCCAAACATCCCAGGCAGATGTTCTTGCAAATCTCATAATTGAGAGCGCCTGCACAAACCTTAACATCTAGCGTTTCAGTACAAGCATTTTATGCAATATGTCAAACGTCTAACAACACGTGAACAGTTTAAAAGTAGGCCAGCCCCGCAGGAAACCCACAGACTTGAGCAACAGTCTATTAAAGGATGTACTAGTGCCATGTGACCAGTCGTAAATGAAAGAAACCATTCTGCACGTGCTTCGTTACTGGTGCTCACAACCCTTGTACTGTTCCAAGTACATTTTTAATTAATTGTTAGTTAATCCTTTTATAGATGCATTTTTTTTTTTACATATATAAAAAGTCTCTCGTTTTAATTTAGGCTGTTGTTTTATGATGATGCAAAATCGAAAGCATTCTTTCTAACGGAAGTTAAGCAGGTAAGTGAACCCAAGCACTCGGTCAATGATGCTTTTATGTCTTTCTGTAAAAAGATAATGTAACAAATATCAGCTATGATTAAATAGAATGTTTTAGTTCACTTAACACAATAGCCTACATTTATTCAAATAGTCAACTATTGTCGTCGCATTTGAAATTAGTAGCCTACAATAAAGTGTGAGCATGAGGTAATGATTAAATGATTTATGCAAAAGGACTATGGTTCTTTGGCTCATGAGTAAATGTGAGTGTAATTTCATGTAAAACTGCAATACAGAAAGTTGTGTTTGTTACTCACCATTCATCAATATATTCACCTGCAGTGAATGCCCCTCTCAAAAACGTGCATTGCTGTTGTCCAGGTTGTGCTAACTTGTGTTGAGCTGTTTGAAATGGCTGTTCAGCTGCAGTAGGCCTACGTCAGAGGAGCGAGGAAAGGACTCTCTTTAAGAGTGAGTGAACAAAGGTAAGAGCGAGTCTGTTTTCAGATAATCATTTTAAACACTACTGGAGTTTCAAAACTGCAGCTCCTTTACTGCAAGGCAGATTATTCATTATAAAATCTTTAGAATTTTGTTTCTCAAACTCACTGTCATCATTAATCAACATGCACAAATTTGTGGCAGCATCAGCAGAAAGCAGCTCAGTAAAATTAAGATTTTGTGTTGGTTTATAAGCAGTGGCGGTTCTAGCTTGTATGGTGCCCCGGGGCGAACCACCCCTTCTGCCACCTCTAAATGAAATTAAAATTTACATAAATTTAGCAAGATGAGTGATAGCTGCAGATACTGTAAGGGGTGAACTTATCTCCTCATGAAACCAAAACGTCAGGAACTCTCACAAACAGATGTCATGCAACAAAACAATAAAACTAATCTGGATAAGAGATCTCTCCCCCTGACCTCTCACTCTTTTCCCCCAAAAGATTTCACTCAAAGTTCAGTACGAATATGTATATACCACATATCATGTATCTTGTGAATCTGTTGTTTTCCACCTTCATGTTTAGTATCATTCTAAAGGTCAATGTGCAGTTGGTAAAATGGTCTCAATTTCACAGTAGTCACTTTCTTTGTTTCTGGTCTGAGTATATAAGCGAAGTGACAAAACACTACGGCGGGATTCTGTAGTCAGAAAACCCCCACTCAGTGTGTGAGAGTCTCTGGAACTTTGCACTAGAACTCTCGCTGCTGTGTGTGTCTCTCTGCTGTCAGGTATGCATTTCTTTTTATTTTCAAATGTGTAATTGTGTTAAACACATTATGCTCACAGAACACACTTTATGGTTTGTGTACTACATGTGCACATAGACTAGTTACGTTTATTCAACGTGATCTCATGATAATTTGTATGTATTTTACGTA
>NW_015643994.1:0-469 GCF_001515625.1 Sinocyclocheilus rhinocerous
ATAAATAAATAATAATAAACAATATAATAGTATATATAAATATAGAACATTATTAAATCATTAGAAATCTATTGTGATGATGATGTGTTGTTATGGTCTTCAGGACAGAGCCACTTTCCACAAAATAACGCAAAGAAGAGGAAGATGTACGAGAGTTTCATCGAGAGCGTGCCACTGCTGAAGTCACTGCAGGTGCGTCGAGCCGCGTGTTTTCTGTCAGATCAGTTTTCAATTCATGGTACTTCATTGGCTTGAATAAAATTTACCAAAATAAGTAATGACGAGAACGAAATATACAATATAACAATTAGGGCTGGACAATAATTCAATATCAATATGTATCGCGATATAATTTTTTTCAATAACGGTGATATGATGTTTAAACACATTTCCGATATTTCGATATACATTACCAGTGTCCCAGACATTGATTTATTTGTGCCGTTTGACTTCGTTGAATAAACATGAG
>NW_015643995.1:0-2049 GCF_001515625.1 Sinocyclocheilus rhinocerous
AACCAGTTTATTTAAATTACACGTAAAACTACAAATATTAATTACGTTTCAAAATATGACGAAAGCCTAAATAATAAAATAATGATATTACTTGGACACATGTCAGGGGAAAGTTCGTTTTTCTCAGGTATAACGTTAGCAATTTTAACACAAAAATAACAGCTAGACGTTTTCTCATATGAAGTCGTTAAACTGTGAAAAGGTTGAGGTAGCCTACTGTGTTTTCCAGTAAATGTACCACATTTGTTTACACAAACAATGGTTTTCTGTCTTTTTTTGCTACAATTTTGTTAAATCACCGTTAAATGCCGTTAAATAGCCTGTGTGTGTGACGTCATTTGCGCTCATTTGGACGTTTGAGCAAATGTGTTCAGATTGAGAGTAGCTCTTGTTTCAAAATCACGTCTATCATGTTAACTTTATCTAAAAGGAATTAATTAATACTAATATTATTAAAATTAATCCCTGGAAAGAATTCCGTTGTCTCACAGGCTTTGCTGTGAGCGCGCGAGCTGCCTCTCCCTCTCTCACACACACGCTGCATAGCGAGTGCACCTAGAGAGAGAGAGCGAGAGAGCATGTGTATCAAAGATGAGAGCTCTATAATGAAATCAGCCACCCGTGTCATTTTGTAACAATTAAGGACTGCCTAGATATGGCCGACACGAAGGTTTGTCATTTGCAATCCTGCATGCAACAAAAGACAATTGTTAGACATATCTGAAAAACTTAAAGCATAGTTTACTTCATGTTTATTCTATTGTATTTTTGCTATTGCTTGTAATTGTTTATTTGTTAGTAATCTGTATATATATATATATATATATAATGAAAATAATGATTCTTTTTAGAATCTTTTTTTCTAGTTTTGATTACCATCTGATTGTTGTAAGTGATTAATCCAGCAGTAATTTTACATCTGTGATTTGCCATGTTCATAACACACTGATTAGTCAATAATGATTGATAAAAACTGAATACATTTGAATTTTACAGACATTTGCAATATCTCACACATATTCAATGGTGTTTCTTTCTTTCTCTTTTGCTTGTCAACAGCAGCTACATACACCCAAAGGCTCTTTTAAGAGCCACAACACAGAGTGTCTTTGGCTTTGTAAGTATATGGTTTGACTGCCTTTCAGACACTTTCTCATTATTTGGGTTTAGATCAATTAAAGTTACATCATGCAGCAAGTTAAAGTCATCAGTAATGGCTTAATAAAGACATTAAAGGGATAGTTTTGTAATAAACAATCAAGCATCCTGCATCTTTGATTTGTCATGTTCAGAACACACTGATTATAGTCAATAATCATTGATGAACAATTGGCACATTTGAATTTGTACAGGCACATAACTTACTCATATTCAGTGATGTTTCTTCTTCTGATCCCAGCAAGCAATTTAAGCTAATTTCTATTAGACGTCTAAATATAGCCTAGACGTCTAGGCTAAAACGAGGCTAAATTTGGGCTGTCAGTGAAAATCTAATAGACGTCTAACCATAGCCCATTTATAGACTAGTCATCAATTAGACGGCTATTAAACGACTACATATATACGTCTAATAGACGGTGAATATGGGTCTAGGCTAAAACAAGGCTAAATTTGGGCTGTCAGTGAAAATCTAATAGACGTCTAACCATAGCCCATTTATAGACTAGTCATCAATTACACCGCTAATGAACGACTACATATATACATATAACATACAACAAAACAATATCTAAAATAATTTTTTTAATTAAATATAACAGGCTCTCATAAATGGCAATACATTTAAACAAATTAAATTAAGCTTTTATTAATAAAAGCAAAATTTGTAACAATATTGAAAACTTGAAACAATATTGAAAACAATATTGAACAATACAAAATGAGAAACATAAGAAATAATAACAAAATTGTGACAATGACAAATTATAAATACAATGACATTAAATAAAGATTTTTAAAAAAGGAACATTTTAACTACTTTATAAAATTATGAAAAATTACCACCAATACCGTATTGGCCCGAATATAAGACGACCCTGATTATAAGAC
>NW_015643996.1:0-729 GCF_001515625.1 Sinocyclocheilus rhinocerous
GAAGGGGAAGGGGTATAAAATAGAATTGGGATTGGGCCTAAATATAATCAAAAAGCTGAATAATATGATACAGTTGGTTTAGCTATAATCACTCAGCCTTACAGTGAACCTGTAACTTTATATGAACAGAAAGTTTCTTCATCACCCCAAAACATGAATACAAAAACAGTAATGCATGCAATTTAATGATAAAATGGCTATTTGTAATGCAGTTAAATTAATTGCTCACCTACTGTAGATTGTTTACACATTTAAAACTGTAGGGAAAGTTGCACAGGAATGCTATTTAAAAAAAATACAAAACATATAAAATACTTCAGAGAACATTTAAAATAAAAGTTGGAAATAATTTCAAATCCTGCCACACTTTCTCTTCATTTCCCACACAATAACCTCCGCATCATTTGCTGGTATTACTATTATGTATGTACAAGATTTATGCCTAGAAGTTGAAAAGCTTAAAATACAGAAACACAAGACGAGACAGGGAGCCGAAACATCGAACAAGTTAGAGTTTATATGTGCGTTTACTTGTAAACAAGCCATACTTTAAGGTGAATGATGGATAATGTCTCCAGAAGTTAAAGGGGTCATAGGATGCTACATGCACTTTTACAAGTTGTTTGAACTGAAATGTCTGTTGGCAGTGTGTGTACACAACCACCCTATAATGATACATTTTACATTTTAATCTGGTTAAATGTTTTCCCCTTTCTCAAATCGAGCCGA
>NW_015643997.1:0-641 GCF_001515625.1 Sinocyclocheilus rhinocerous
AGGGGGTCTGAATACTTTCCGTACCCACTGTATATATATATGAGAAAAATATTTTATATATTAGAACATTATCTATTTTTATTGGCAATAAAGATTCAGTGATTTTTCAAGATACAATAAACAAAAATGAATGAATACAACATGACAGATTTGATTATGGTTAAAGGACATTTTCATCAAATAATTAGAATTTTGAGTAAAAACAAATATATATATATAAGTTTTTTACAGTGGTTTATGCAGTGATTATATATATATATCAATCATGACAACTCTCGGAAGATTTTAGCATGGTGATGGATTTGACAATGTTAATGTATTTGGTCTTGGCGGAATAGATCTTCTACGCTGCTGCTGAATTGATGCTGCTTTTGGTTAATGCTGTAGGTAGAGATTATTGCTGCTGCTGCAAGCAAGTACAGGAACTTGCTACTGCCAATGCATATGGCGATACGGTGCCGTGAGTATTTAAGACATACTGCTGCTGCACAAATAGCATTGCCGTGAGTATTTAAGACATACTGCTGGTGCACAAATAGCATATAAAATAACCCGAAGCAGGTCTATACAGGTGGAGCAGGGGAAGGTGAAGAAACTCTGAGAAACTCTGAAAGCGCGCTGCAGGAATCTCAAGTGAATGC
>NW_015643998.1:0-576 GCF_001515625.1 Sinocyclocheilus rhinocerous
GTGGGGAACTGCTACTGCTGGAAGTCAATTTATTCAACTATATGGATGTAGATATGGAGGTGAGATTTGTGTTTGTAAAATCGTCAGTACTGTGTAGTTCGGAAGTATCGAAACTTTGAATTATTGATGCTAGAAAACATGTTTATTAGTGTTTGTTATAGGAATAGTTCACCCAGAAATGAACACTTGCTGAAAATGTACTGACCCTCAGGCCATGCAAGATGTAGATGAGATTGTTTCTTCATCAGATTTGGAGAAATGTAGCATTCCATCACTTGCTCACCAATGGATGCTCTGCAGTGAATGGGTGCCGTCAGAATGAGAGTCCAAACAGCTGATAAAAACATCACAATAATCCACAAGTAATCCACACCATGTTAATGAACATATTGAGAAGTAAAAAGCTGTGTGTTTGTAAGAAACAAATCCTTAAACTTTAAACCATTGCTTTTAACTTTAAACTGTCGTTTCTGGCCAAAATACTATATTCTATAATCCGTAATAATGCTTCCTTCAGTGAAAAAGGCCTCACATCAAAATCCACCCACATATTTGTTTGGAACTGTTTTGACATGT
>NW_015643999.1:0-616 GCF_001515625.1 Sinocyclocheilus rhinocerous
TATTCTGCATGAGATTGCATTACACCGGAAAATTCAAATGTTACGAAATGGAATGTTCATTCATTTCTATCTTCTGTTTGAACTCGGCGCTGTATCTTTCTGAGAGATATAAAGAGTTTAAGGATGCACCGAAATGAAAATTCTTGGCCGAAGCCGAATAAAAATGAAACACTGGGCCGAAGGCTGAATACCGAACACCAAACACGGTTTTTCGCACCCCCCCATGTAGGCCTATTTTGCCATTTTTTTTCACCATTGCATAATTTAAAGGGGTCATATGATGCAATTTCAATTTTTCCTTTCTCTTTGGAGTGTTACAAGCTCTTGGTGCATAAAGAAGATCTGTAAAGTTGCAAAGACTAAAGTCTCAAATCCAAAGAGATATTCTTTATAAAAGTCAACCACGCCTACCTAAAACGGCTCGTTCTAACACGCCCCACATGTCTACGTCACGATGTGGGAAAATTTGCATAACACCGCCCAAATGTGCACGCAAAGAAAGAAGAAGATTTGCATAACGCCGCCCAAATGTTCACGCAAAGAAAGAAGGCGTAGAAGGCGTAACACTGTATTATTGTTGTTGCCGCCGCCGCCATGTCGTGAAGACGCTGTGTGT
>NW_015644000.1:0-1610 GCF_001515625.1 Sinocyclocheilus rhinocerous
CTGCGTTCTCCATGCGTGAGCAAGAGACATCTTTAACCAGCCCGGGGTCACTCTACTAGTTGTTTTGTGATTTTTTTGGGGTGAAGATGCACTACCAGTCAAATGTTTTTGAACAGAAAGATTTTTAAGATAGAAGAAAGAAGTCTCTTCTGCTCATCAAGCCTGCATCTATTGGATCCAAAGTGCGGCAAAAACTGTAACATTTTGAAAATTTAAAATAGCGGTTTTCTATTTGAATATATTTTAAAATGTAATTTATTCCTGTGATGCGCAGCTGTATTTTCAGCATCATTACTCCAGTCTTCAGTGTCGACATGATCTTCAGAAATCATAATAATATGCTGATTTGCTGCTCGAGAAACATTTCTAATTATTATCAATGTTGAAAACAGCTGAGTAGAATTTTTTCAGGTTTAAAATTGATATCACGATATATTTCTTAATTTCGGTCGATACGATATAATTCCGATATCGATATGAACACTATTTATCTGAAATAGAAATCTTTTGTAACATTATAAATGTCTTTATCATCACTTTTGATGAATTCAAAGCATCCTTGCTAAATAAAAGTATTAATTTCTATAATTTCTTTCCGAAAAAAAAAGCTTTTGAATGATACAGTGTATAATGTTACAAAAGCTTTTTATTTCAGATAAATGCTGATCTTTGGATCGTTCTATTCATCAAAGAATCCTGAAAAAAAAAAGTACTCATCCGTTTTAAATACTGATAATAATAATAATCAGAAATGTTTCTTGAGCAGCAAATCAGCATATTATTATGATTTCTGAAGATCATGTGACACTGAAGACTGGAGTAATGATGCTGAAAATTCAGCTTTGATCACAGAAATAAATTACATTTTACAATATACTTAAATAAAAAGCAGTTATTTTAAATAGTAAAAATATTTCACAATATTACTGCATTTTGGATCAAATAAATGCAGGCTTGGTGAGCAGAAGAGCTCTTTGACTGGTAGTGTAAGTCACTGACCCTCGAGGAACGGGCTGTTATTGTAAGCTGCTGGGGAATGCTGGGTAAAATATTTAGTCTGACAGAAGCAGCAGTAATGAATCACAGGTTTTTTGGGCTGTGCAGGAACAGAGGAGCAGTGATCTGTTCACACGTCCCATCACGTGACACATTATATGCATGTGTTTCAATAGGCCTTCTTTGGGTAATTAGATCATTTTCTTATTCCAGTCGTCCATCAATGGACCTCCGGTACAAAATAAAGAAGGTTTGGACGATTATTGGCAAATCTCAGTGCTTTTCTATAAACACTAGACATGGATATGTGACATGATATCCAGAGAGGATCGGTTCACACCGTCTGTGAATGATTTCTCAGATAACAGCCTCTTCAGGAAAACCAAACACGGAGCGGCTGATACTGAGATCGGCCTGATTGGTCATGAGGCACAAGCGCTGACAGACAGGAAGTTCAGCGTGTGACGAGTCATAGTTCAGCGCATGAGAAATACCAGGAATGCATTAGACAGGTGGCAGCGCTCAGGTTATATCACAGAGTACGGATATGTTTACTTCACTTCTTCCATTGGTGAATCTAACAAACACATGTTCAGATCACATTTCACCTCAAA
>NW_015644001.1:0-219 GCF_001515625.1 Sinocyclocheilus rhinocerous
GTGTGCTGTGATCGGTTAGCTGGGCCAGTGTGTGCTGTGATTGGTCAGCTGATGGAAAAACTGGACGTTTTGAATAGAAATAACATTTTTATAACTTAATGGGAATGTTAGCAAAACATTCTTAGAATGTTTATTACATATTATTAGATATTTTTGTTAACTGAGTAGATAGATAGATAGATAGATAGATAGATAGATAGATGATAGATAGATGATAGA
>NW_015644001.1:420-1922 GCF_001515625.1 Sinocyclocheilus rhinocerous
AGACAGATAGACAGACAGACAGACAGACAGACAGATAGATAGACAGACACAGACAGACAGATAGACAGATAGACAGACAGACAGACAGACAGACAGATAGATAGACAGACAGACAGACAGACAGACAGATAGATAGACAGACAGACAGACAGACAGACAGATAGATAGACAGACAGACAGACAGACAGACAGATAGATAGACAGACAGACAGACAGACAGACAGATAGATAGATAGATAGATAGACAGATAGATAGATGATAGATGGATGGATGGATGGATGGATGAACAGACTGAACAGAAGTGAAAGGCAGAAAAGCGAGCAGTTGAAGGGAACGGTGGGCAGATCTGAGATGAGGATTTGATCTGAATGTGTTCTGCAGGGATGTGAAGCGTGATGCTGAACACGAACACACACACACACATATATATATCAGAATAACCGGCCGCGCTGGAAGCTGAAATACAGACGGGATCAGAGCGAAGCAGATGCACCTGAACTCCAGCAACAAACCCCAGACCGCTTTATTAGATGCGCTGATGTTTTCAGGAGTGAGTGGGTGGACTCGGTGCTTCTCATCCGCTTTTATTTCAGGATTCAGATTTTACACTGACATCAGGTGACAGATGAACTTTGATTGAACCCGCAATCTTTGATGCATAGGAATTATCTTCTCCTTTTAAAGAATTACCTTCTCTAGCTCTGCATGACTATATTTAGATATTTATTACATTTAGCATTTTCCCCTGTTGTCAGAATGGACCTGTGACCCACCAGTTTAACCAGTGCATTAACTAACAGTGACTACCTGACCTGGGAGCTGGTTAGGTGTCGTCTACATGTGTGTGTGCGTGTGCATTTGCATGCATGCTTGGTAAAGAGCCCTGTGGCTCTGGCATGGAGATCAAGACTTATTCTAACAAGAAAGGCAGAGGCTGGAAGACGATCACAAGCACATTCAAGCTTTCTAGTGGAAAAAAAGCAGAAACTGCTCTAAAAATATCACATTTCAATATTAATACAAACAGATTAACGTTTTGAAATCCAAATCAAGCGTTCATAAAAAATGTGAATATATTTCAGGAATTTAGAATGCTGGTTATAAATGCAACGTCACACATTTTAAAATAAAGCTATTTTCATCCTTGAATCCTTTTTAGACAATCGTACCAGTGATCCTAGTGATGTGAACCCTTTAGTTAAAGTGTTAAAGTTCAGTGTGTATGTCTGTGCTCCAATTAAATGTCCATATATGAAATATATTATCATATGAAGTAAAAACAAATATGAAACCTATTAGAATTTGGAACAATTTCATATATTAGCATGTATATATATATATATATATATATATATATATATAGCCTATACAAATATGTCTGTATATTTATGTGCAATACATTTTAGGACATGTCATGTCTGTATATGATCCATCCTAAAAGCCGCCAAAACATGTTGATATTATATAAGTAAAAACAAAAGATATACATATTTAATAAAAA
>NW_015644002.1:0-5993 GCF_001515625.1 Sinocyclocheilus rhinocerous
ATTATAATTTTTATATCAGTAAGTCTCGAGTTATCTCTCAGTAAACATGTTAATAGATTTATACTATACTTAGTATGAAATAAATGTATTTTAAATATATTAGGGTTCTTTTCCAGTACAAATATCTAGACATTCTTAAATCAAGATATGTTTACTTGAGGAGCAAAATGACAAAATATTAACATTTTGTTAGTTTTTGCTTAAAACAAGAACAGATATCGGTCAATGAGGTCAGAAAAATGATCTTGTTTTCCCTTTGACTTCAGATTATTTTTCTGACCCCACTGGAAGATCTTTTTTCTCGTTTTAAGCAAAAACTAACAATATTTTAATAATATTTTCAGAAAACAAGACTTAATATGAAAACAAACAAAAAAACAAATTGACTGTGTAACATTTTATTTGCAATTTTAAGTGTACATTTAAAATTTTAAATGTAGCCTACATTTTAAACACAATATTGTCAATATTGTTTGGTATATTTTACAACAAAATAATAAGAGTTTTATTTCGAAATCCGCAACAGACCTGGTGTGTGTCTCCAAGCAACAGCGGTGTTTCGTTAATGAACAAATCTGCAGCTTTGAACGATTCGGAGAGTCATGATTAATAACCCTTTCATAACTACAGCCATTTGCTTCGTTACTGACTGAATGAATGAATGAATGACGCGACGCCACGCTTCACTCATTAAGACAGTGACTTGCCGCCACCTACTGGCGATTTTAGTTTTAAATCTACAAGTAGCTATCACTTCGTTTTGCCATCATTTATTGCTTTATTAATTATATTAATAATACACTTAATGGAATGTGAAGAATATGACATAAAACATGACATACAATTAATAAGGCTAGAAAAACTTTGCCTTTATAACAGTAAAAATGCACATGTAAATCAATTTAAGGTGGCAAATATTGTCCCTTAACTGCAGTCTAACTAGCTAAATGCTGGGTACGCATTTGTAAAAGGTTTGAGAACCACTGGCTTAATGGATTACTGCGTTGATTGCATGTAGTATATTTTTAATAAAATATAAAATTTGTGCTTTTTATATCACTGTCTTCTTATATTAAGCCACGTTAAGCGTGGTTTTTCTATGGGGAAGAAAACGCTTGTGCAATTAATGTACACAGAATATATTTTTAATCATTTCTATAGCATATTTGGTCTTTTTTATCACCGTCTTCATTAAGCCGCGTTTTCTTTATGGGAGGAAAACGCTTCTGTTCTTCTGAGCTTACCTGCTTTCATGTATAATTAATTTATTAATAAACTGTATACCGAATTCGGCCTTTTTATACCACTGTGTTAGTACATTAATTAAGCGGGATACGCTTAAAGTGCAATTTACCGGGTTACGTTCATATTCTGGGCTATTCTGCTTGTCTGTATGCTTTATTAATAAGGTACTGAATTTAGTCATCCAGTGGTTTACATTAAGCGTTTTAGAACGTCCCAAAACCGTGCCTTGATAAGATTGCACTAACTATATCGTCCAAGTTCAAGATAAAACTCTATGAACCGCTCCATTGTGAACGTATGGAGCTGTATGAACCACTGCAAGCTGTAAAGTAAACAGGAAGTGTTTGTCCCAACTCAACTGGTTTTGCAAGAGAACGCAAAAGTTTTGAGAGAAAACGCAAAAAAATCGGAAAAATATTTTTTCAGATTTTTTCCCACCAGCATGTCTCTTTAGGGGATATTTGTACTGGAAAACAAGACAGAAATACTAAGGAAGAGCATGGTTTTTTGTGTAGAATTAATCTGAGCACCAAAGCCATGCTGCGTGATTAATATCAAAAACACATATCCCATCAGAGATGTTCTTGTTTCTGAAAGCATATCTCTTCACAACACTTGAGATGAATTCCAGGCACCATTTATGAAGAAAACAACCATTACGGAAATAAGAGTCATTTTTGCATAATTATACCTCAGTGATTGTTTGGAGTGGCTGTGAAAATTACAAGTAAAATGCTGCTGCTTTATATTGGAGTCGTTCTCACTTCCGCTGGAGTTAACGATGCCTTCAGCCTGTAATTAGAACGAGCTGTGATCTAAATCAAGCGCTCTTCATTTGATGCTTCTCGAACACTCGTGAAGCTCCTGCGGTGAATCATGAAGAGCTCTGTGTTCCTTCAGGAGAGAGTTCAGACGCTGACGGACATCAGAACCAATCGAATTCAAACCAAACTCATTCTGAAACCACTCACAAACACTTGCCGTATTTACTAAAATATAAAATAAAGTATAACTATCTAAACATTCTTGAATCAAGATGCATTTATTTTACAAGTAAAGTGACTTCAGATGTCTTGTTTTCTGAAAAAAGTATCATAATTTAAAATAAATTCATTTAGGCTTGGCGTGTATAATAAATCGTGTTTTTAATCGCCACTATAATTTATGCTAGTTTATACTTATATTATCATTCCGGTTCTGATCTATAATGTTCAATTAAAAGGATTTGTTGAGGAGTGAAATACTAAAATACATTTTTATAGTCAAGCCAAGTCACATTTATTTCGATAGCACTTTATACAGATTTATTTAAAGCAGAATCACAGTGATAAACGGGAAAATAACAGATTGCATGAATTATGAACTCAATTTCAGCTGTAAAGCAGCTCTACAGAAGACAACAGAGTCATTATTCAGATCAATCAGTGCATGCAAATCAATAAGATTACTGAATATTGAATAGCTTCGAAACATTTATAAATTGGTCATTTTATGTACTATTTTATTTTTGTAAATTAAAAAAAAAACTTTATTTACATTATTTCTGAATGTAATAACAAAAGTTTACTTATTCCCTGATGCAACTTAAATGTGTGTGTTTTTTTCTCTCCCTAAAATGCAATTTTGACCTGATATTTCAATTTTTTTTCTTAATAAATTTACAGACATTTCTAAAATTCTGTTTTCACTTTGTCATTATGAGGTACGGAGTGTAGATTAATGAGAAAAAATGTAATTTAAACAATTGTAGTGTCAGGCTGCAACATAACAAAATGTAAAAAAGTGAAGGGGTCACTTTATTAAACTTTATTAAATGTATATATATATATATATGAAGAGTTTGGTTCCCAAACTCTATAAATCCATTTAGATTAATTTGAGTAAAAATGTGTTTTCTTTACCAAGAAAGTGGCAATGAAAACCACTATTTTCTGTTTCAAATCACTTTGTCTGAGGTACGGAGTGTAGATTAATGAGAAAAAATGTAATTTAAACAATTGTAGTGTCAGGCTGCAACATAACAAAATGTAAAAAAGTGAAGGGGGTCACTTTATTAAACTTTATTAAATGTATATATATATATATATGAAGAGTTTGGTTCCCAAACTCTATAAATCCATTTAGATTAATTTGAGTAAAAATGTGTTTTCTTTACCAAGAAAGTGGCAATATGAAAACCACTATTTTCTGTTTCAAACTTTCACATAACATCTTTAGGTTATAATAACATTGATTTTCAAAGATTTGTTATAAAATTGTATTATTATTTTTTTTCCCAAACTGCAATAAATCCATGATAAATGTCATCATGAACATACATGAACAACAAAATCACATTAAACCACAGAAATTCCAAAATGACATTTCCCTTACATTCAACTTCCAAAAGTGCATTCATCTTTGCCATGTTACATTCATTTAGTTGACTAGTGCTATACGCTGTATTAACAAAAACATTAATGGCATTAATAAAAACACTTACACTGACAAGCTACGCAATATCGCGTTCATAATCGAATGCGACTCATCTGCAATTATGAACGCGATATAGCAGTGATCTACGGCTCTGTGTATTAAACGCCGCTCCATCTGAAAGCACGTGATGGAGATTTACTATTAATCACAGAACCGGCTTTACTGACGAGATGCGCATGACAATCACATGCGATTTATCGTGCAGCCCTAAGTTTGTTTGTTGATCACAAAGTACAAAATAGATGAGGAAAACTAGGAAGCTGGGTGTATTCAAAGCGCCGCTGGAACCAAACTCTTCATATATATATATATATATTTTAACTTTTTTTTAACTTTTTTATTTATCATACATTGTCATAATTGTGAGATAAAAACTCAGAATTCTAACTTTTTCTTTCAAGTCGTACTTTACTTCCCGCAATAAATTTTTCAGCTACAGAATTAAAAAAATTATTTTTTTTGTTTTATTTTTATTTCCATTATTACCATTATTTCTGAATGCAATAACCAAATTGGGACTTATACACCAATGTATTTTTTCTCTCTCTCAAAAATCACATTTTGACCCAGTGTGACTTATTTTGCATTATTGTTGTTGTTCTTTTTTTTTTTTTTTACATTACTTCTGAATGCAATAGCAAAGTGACTTATACACTTACATTTATAACAATAAATAAATAATTGTGAGATAAAAACTCCGGGTTTACATCTCGCAATTCTGTTTTTTTTCCTGCCACAAAAATTATAATTGCGACTATTTATCTCACAATTCAGACATTTCTTCTCACTTTTATATCTCACAATTCTTTATATTCTGCAATTCAAATGTGTCTTTTCTCTCAAAAATGCAATTTTGACTTTTTTTCTTTACATTTTTTTTCATATTATTTCTGAATGCAATAACGAAATGTGACTTATACACTGGTGCAACTTTTTTTGCTGTCAAAAATGCCATTTTGACCTGTTGCAACTTATTCTCCATTTTTTTCCCCATTTTGTTAAAACTTTTTGAAATTTTTACATTATTTCTGAAAGTCATTGTTTCAGTTTTTTGGCTTATTTTCTGGAAAATATGGTACTGAAAAAAAGCATTGAAAAACTATTACGACAGAAAAAGGCCTTGAAATGCTGCGTTCCTGAAAAATCAAATAACGCTGGGGCCAAAGATGATCTTGATTCAATAGAAGCAGATAAAAGACATTTGAGCTTAAAAACATGTTTTACCTCCTATGAAGCGTGTGTGTGTATCTGTGTGTGTGTGTATCTGTGTGTGTGTGTGTGTGTGTGTGTGTCTGTGTGTGTGTGTTGTGTGTGTGAGTGTGTGTGTGTGTGTGTGTGTGTGTGTGTGTGTGTGTGTGTGATTGTGAAATTGTAATTGTGAATTCCGTGTTTATATCTTTCAATTCTGAGTTTATATTTCTTCTAATCAGAAAAGTCTGAGTTGTGAGATACAAAGTCGGAATGACATTTTATTTATTTATTTATAAACAAAAAAACAGAAAGTCAGAATTACAAGATATGAAGTCACACTTTTTAATCCCATGGTGGAAATAAGCTTTCCCTACTTTACAGCTGAAATTGAAGTTGTTTCATAATTTTCCAGCACTGTCATTTTCCCGTTTATCTCTGTTTGGAATCAATGCGTATTGTTTAAGTTCCAGTGTTGGGAAAAGTTACTTTTAAAAGTAATGCATTACAATATTGTGTTACTCCATAAAAATGTAACAAACTGCATTACTTAGTTACTTTTTATGGACAGTAATGCATTGTTATGTTTGCGTTACTTTCTGTCACCTGAACTGAATGTCCCAAAAGTTATAATTTTGGCAACTGTAAAGACCCTTTTAAACCAAAAGTGAAATGAATAATCCTCAGGCTGAAGGAAGTGCTTCTGCACCAATTTCTCTCACCATGGCAACACCGGAGCTGTCAGTCAATAAATGGGGAAACAAAGTAACTTGCATTATGCATTTGAAAAAGTAACTCAGATATTTTCTTGTAAATTAAAAAGTCATGCATGACTTTACTAGTTACCTAGTAAGTAGTAATCTGATTACGTAACTCATGCTGCTTGTAATCGGTGTTGGGGCTAACGCATTACAAGTAACGTGAGTTATGTAATCAGATTACTTTTTAAAGTAACTAGTAAAGTAACACATTACTTTTAAATTTACAAGGAAATATCTGAGTTACTTTTTCAAATAAGTAGCTCCAGTTACTTTGTTTCCGTGTATTGAGTGACAGTTCTGGTGTTGCCATGGTGACAGAAATCA
>NW_015644002.1:14183-16354 GCF_001515625.1 Sinocyclocheilus rhinocerous
AAGGGCTTTTACATTTGTAAAAGAAGAACTTTTTATATTAAAAACAAACAAGCAAGCCCTGCCCAGATTTAAAAAGTAACTCAAAAGTAACATAATGCATTACTTTCCATAAAAAGTAACTAGGTGATGTAATTAGTTACTTTTTTAGGGAGTAACGCAATATTGTAACGCATTACTTTTAAAAGTAACTTTGCCCAGCACTGATAAGCGCTGTAGAAATGAAGGAGACTTGACTTGTAGATGGAGTGTGAAGTGATCTGTGTACCGTGTGTTTTTCAGAACTGTGGTTATGGCACTAAAGATGACGATTACACCTGCATCTCCTGTCCGGCCGGGAAGTTCTCCAAAGGCAAATACGAGATCTGCCGTCGCCACAAAGACTGCGACTCGTTGTACCGCGCCACTGTCCTGACGCCGGGGACTCTGGAGAGCGACGCCGAGTGCGGACCGTGTTTACCGGGGTAAGAAAACACACAAATCACAGCACGCAGAAGCTCATAGAAACAGCAAGAGCTGAGAGTTTATTCCACTCCTAAGTAAGGTTTTACGAGATTACCTAAGGAACCTAACCTTAAGAAACATTTACTTTCCTTCGTGTTTGTGTGACTGACCCAAACTAACCTAACCATCTCTAACCCATAGCACTCCAACTACTCACAGTTTAGAGCTAGACGACAATGGTTTGTGTTAATGTTTCATTTTTCAAATAGGTAGTAAGTTAAAAGACATTATAATATTTGCAGATTCCTTGTTACATCTGAAACTGGTTGTTTGTCGTGTGATTTAATGCATTATACTTTCTAAAGGTGTAATAATGAATGTATAAGTATTATCATTTATTTTAATAATAATAATAATAATAATACATTTTATTTAAAGGCGCCTTTCAGAGCACTCAAGGACACTGTACAATTGAGTGATAATCATAAAATCAAGACAACAATACAACAAACAACAACTATTAACATAAAATTATTTAAAATTGATCAGAGAAAGCTAATTTAAACAAGTAAGTTTTAAGACATGATTTAAAAGTAGTCAGACAGTCACTTTCTCGTATAGATTGTGGAAGAGAATTCCAGAGATTAGGAGCAGCACAACTAAATGCCCTAGACCCCATAGTGGCTAAACGAATAGAAGGTACAACAAGGGAAACAGATGAAGAAGATCTGAGAGTACGCTTCGGGATGTAAATATGAAGCAAATCCTCTGTCTCTCTCTCTCTCTCACACACACACACACACTTAAATGCACACAATGGCATTCATACACACACACTCTCACACGCATACACACATGCATACACACACTCAAATGCAAAGGCATTCATACACACACACACACACACACACACGACGGCTTCACGCTGCTGTTGCCACTTAAAGCAGAAGGTCTGGTTTCAATTGGCTTGAATATAAATATACAAAGTGCAGCTTTTTAAAAGCACATTATTGAGTGTTTAATATACTCTGCCTCAGGAAGTCTCTGCTGTTTCTGTTTGGAGGGACGTGAAGTCTGATCGCTGATATTTCCTTTGAGATCGCAGCTCGTGATGGCTTTGATCAGGCATTTGTGTCGGTCTGAATGTGAAGTGTGTGTTGTGTGTTTGAGGGCATCGGTTCGTCTCGACTCACATGAGCAAAAACACTGAACATGCAGCAGATCATTAAACACTTTCAGCCTTTGAAGATTCAGTTGTGTTGTTTTCTCTTTGCTGTCAAACGTTCTCTATGAAGGCTTGTTTTCGCCACGGGATAAAAAAAAAAAAAAAGTTGTAAAAAAAAAAAATTTTTTTTATTTAATTTAATTTTTTTGACATTCATTTGTATGCCTGTAAAGTATTTCAGCAGTGGCTTTTATGTCTTTAACTTTGGCTTTTTCTTTGTGTCAAACATTCTGAATAGCTGTTGTAAATACAATCAAACCAAAATGTATTCAGACACCTTCAACATTTCTCACATTATATCACAGTTTATTGGCTGTAGTTTAGAAAACGTTAATAAAATATGAGAAGAACTCAGAAGAAATTCATCTTGATAATGTCAGATAACTCTGATAGAAAGGTATGTAATGAATTGGGTTGAATAGCTGTCAGCTGTTACATTTAAGAACACAATTAGATAAAACCAATTTAGCTTCATTTAGTTCAGTCTGTGGTGTAAAAAGATCAC
>NW_015644002.1:19239-19689 GCF_001515625.1 Sinocyclocheilus rhinocerous
CACGGGATAAAAAAAAAAAAAAAGGGTAATTGTGACTCTCTCACAGTTCAGATTTTTTTTCTCACAATTCTGAGTTTTTTTCTGAATTGAATTGAGTTCATATCTTGCAATTCTGTTTTTTTTGTTTCTGCCATGGAATAAAACATTAAAAAATTTAATTTGCACAATTCTCAGCAAAAACATCCTGAAGTCATTAATGTGTTTTTTTTTATATATATTTATAATATTTCTTTCCTCATTATTTGTTTCATGTCATTTTTTAATTTATTTTTTATTGTATTTTATTTACACATTTCTTTTTATGTCTATAAATTATTTTAATTGTGGCTTTTATGTCTTTAATTTGAGCTTTTTCTTTGTGTCAAACATCCTGCAGTCAGTAATGTGCTTGTTTATTTTTACTATTTCTTTCCTTATTATTTATTTCAGTCCGTTTTTTTATATATATAT
>NW_015644002.1:20135-24524 GCF_001515625.1 Sinocyclocheilus rhinocerous
ACACAATTAGATAAAACCAATTTAGCTCAACTAATTACCAAGCAGTGCTTCATTTAGTTCAGTCTGTGGTGTAAAAAGATCACGTTAGCAATTAAAGAAAAACGCTTCAGCAAAACATGCTCAGCTCAAAGTGTCTGAATCATTTATGATCCGGTAGTCCACTGTATGAAGAGTTTATGGGTATAATGTGTCACAGTTTACTTTATTTAGCTCTCCTCACTTACATAAATGAACTATAGTGTCCTGCACACACTAGTGAAAAAATATCAACAATTATATCTGCTGTCTGAAAAATATTTGGTTTGAATGTATAATGTGATATAAAAAAAAAAATCTTATTTTGTCTAAATCTTACATTAACTCGTCATTTCTTTACCAAAGCTTTCTGAGTTTGTTTGTGTTTTCTGGTTCAGGTACTACATTCTGGAGAACCGTCCGCGTAACATCTATGGCATGGTGTGTCACTCTGCTCATCTCTCTCTGCCTCTCTTTGCTGATTTTTATTCAGTGCTGCATAAACACAGTTACGTTAAACGCTTCGGAGGCCCACACACAGTTTACCGCAGAATACAGATTCACTAAATCAAACCCACAGCAGGATCTGGATCTGAGTGTTGTAGCATGAGCACAGAACCAACAGCAGGTCACCAGTAACGCGTCTGGACTCCATCAGTTTGCGGCGCAGCAAGGTCCTCCAGATGTATTCTCCTTCTCTTGGCCTGGCTCTGGTGTTTGGCAGATCGTTCATAACACACTGGAGTCTCTGATTAGCGGCGCATACCTGAAGCGCTGAACGCATGGAAACGAGCGCAGAGACCCGCGCAAACCTGAGATTTAATGCCGCGTAATCCGCTAAACATCAGCGCCATTCCTCATCGCCGTAAATATCCACGTCTGCTTTCCGCTCAGGTTCAGGAGTCTCAGTTTATTTGGGATGAAATGGCGTCGTTTGTGTTAGAGAGGGAAACTGATTAACTCCAGGTTTGAGCGAGCGAGCCAGAGCCAAGCTTTTTATTGTTTTGTTTTGCTAATTTCTTTTTTTAAATCTCTGTTTGTCTTCGGCCATGAGATGTTTCTTCAGAAAGAGAGTGGAAACTCTGATGACCAGCAAACTGCTTCTTACACGAGCGATTTCAGGAAAAACAAGACAGATTTCTAATGAAAATCAAGCTGACTGAGTCATCTTCCTAATCTAATAGTCCAATAAACCTAGTATTGTATATCACAAATATTGTTGCCTCTCCGAAAAAAATTATTTATTTATTTATTTATTTATTTATTCACCAGATCCCCTCTGAGAGAATGAGAACAACGGTTTGTTAGTAGTCTTATACACCTAGTATTGTGTATCATGAGTATTGTTGGCTCTTTATTTTATTTTAAAATAAAATTTATTTTATTTTATTATTTATACATTCATTTTTTTTATGCCCATAAATTATTTTAGTTGTGGCTTTTATGTCTTTAATTTTGGCTTTTTCTTTACGTCAAACATTTTGTTGTGTATATTATGCACTATATAAGGATTAACTTCTCCTGCTTATATAAATTCTTAATTAATTATATTTGTTATGTCCAATAAACCTGACATTATATATTACAAAAACGGTTGGCTTTTTGATAAATTGCTTTTATTTTATTTTATTTTATTTAGATTATTTTATTAGCCTTTACATTTTTATTTGATTTGCATTTTAATTTAATTTTTATTTTTTATTTCATTTTATTTAGAATTTTAGAAATTTAATTAATTTATTAATTTCTATGTGCATTAAGTCGTGGCTTTTATGCTATTGAGATGAACTTGATCTTGCCTAAAGCGTCCATAAATGACTTATTTACATCCGCTCTGAGAACGACGGTTCATTCTAAACCTGGAAGTGTGATGTATTATGAATGCTGCTGGCTCTGTGACGAATTGTTTAGTTCCTGTAAGTCTCTTCAGATGAGCATCCTGTAAATAAAGGGGTCTTTGTGCTGGAAAACACGTCTGCGCCGGTCCTGCTGTTTTCAGAGCCTCTTTAATAGTTTTCTATTGTGCGGTGACAGAAATGAAGTAGATATTTAATTAAAAAAGCATAACAAACAGGTCTTTTAAAGCTGTAGATGTGAAAGTATGCGGAGGGAGTGAAGACATGCTCGCACTCGCCGGCTAATCTGCAAATTATGCTCGCCCGCAGCGCAGCGTAATAATTAAGAGTTTCGAGGGAATAAAAAGATGATTAACTTGCTGCTGCTTGCAGTCGACAGGCATGGAAACATGGGAAGACAAACATCTGTGATCTCAACAGGTGATTTGGCATTAAATGGATGTGGTAACATCAGATTGATAATGGTTTCTAATGAAGTCAGAGCGCATGGGGTTTCGTTTGGTTTACAGTGTGTTTGACTCTCGCAATGAGAAAGAAATAAGCAAAGACCTCAAACGTATGAGAGCTTTGACAAATCGTGCTGTTGGTGCGCAGTAATTAAATCAATACTTCAACTCCAGAGCACTCGCAGATTTGTGTTTTAGTCCATTAAGACTGTTAGCCTTCCATATTTAATGTTGGGTTGTTTTACACTAAATGTCGTGCGGCATCAAATTGTACTCCATCAAAGAACATTTTCAGTTAAAGTGAAGAAAAATCAGCAGCTTTTGGTCATTTAGAATAATTCGTGTTTATATTTTCTGGTCATTTTGACCCGGAGAGTATTTTCGGTTTCCTGAAAAAGCGAGTTAATGTTACTGGTTCAGTGTTGGCTAGATTAATTACAAATTACATGACAAAAACTGTAGTTAATAACCAATCCATTACATTAGACATTTCAGGTCATATAATTAGACTACTTTTAGATTACTTTTGACCTTACACTGATTTAAATAGGATAATCTTGTACCATATTGATTTAAAAATATATTCCATTCGTTGTAATTAAGCATTAAACATTACATTAGGTCAAGGTTTCCCAAACAGGGCTTCGTAAAGGAACTTTTTAATGAAAAACTAATTATTAAATCATAAAAATGTCAAATTAAAATAAATCATTTTAAAATAACATCAATCACATGAAATGAAATATTTTATTTGTTTACCTGCATGTCATGTGACCAATAACCAACATCAGAGAACCGTGAACATGCAGATGTGTTACTTAATTATTACTTAATTACCTTAAAATCTCAGCGGGGCTTCAAGTAAATATATTAGGTGAAAGAGTGACATTACAGTACGTGTAAATAAGAAATAATTAATTTGATAAGAAATAATGAATTTGTGCATTACAATGGGTAATGTTTAGGAAAATGTAAAGATGAAAAAGAAGAATTAGAGAGAATCAATAAATTATGATTAATAATTGTGTGAATAATATGTAATCAAGTAACTGTACTCTGATTATGAGTATTTTTTATATTTATATTTTTAGTTTAAATCGTTTTTATCCAGTTTTTTATCAAGTTAAACTAAATGAAAATGAGAAATGGCAACTAGCTGAAATAAAATAAGTTTAATATTAAAAATATTTTATTTTATTTTGTGTTTTTTATGGTTTTAGTTTTAGTTAACTATAATAACCTTGTTGGACTAAAACTTACTAAATTTGCTCACACGGCGTATAACAACTACCCAAAAAAAATTTGATAATTTTTATGCTTTTGGGGATTTTTCTTATTCCTAATTTCCCGGGTTAAAAATAACTGGCTTCTTAAATAGCTTGTAAATCTCTCATTGTGCTATATTATCACCAAATCTTGGATTCAGTCGTCACTTGTTTTCTTTCAATCAGCACAGGTTTTATGTTTCTTTCTGGATCTGATTGATCGCGGGCCTCACTGATCTGAACTCATGAGCCAAAATTATGCATAAATAATGCTTTTTTCACTCATAAACTGAGGTGCATGGATTAATAAGTTCCAGAAAGAAACACAAAACCTGTGCTGATTGAAAGAACACAAGTGACGACTGAATCCCAGATTTGGTGATAAGTGAGCAGAATGAGAGATTTAGAAGCGTTCAGCAGATGCACGAGTGACGAGTGACAGACGCGACACACATACATATTATATTTTAACGCAGCAGATTTACCATGGTTGTTTTCAAACATAGTAAAATCACTGTAACATACGGCCTTATTGCTTAGATAAAACACCAGCAATATTATAGAATATGAGAAATATTAAGGTACATTCAGTATTAATAATTAATAATTTTTTCTTACCAAGTTCTTAAATTCCAGCCACAATCAATCACAACAATGTATATACAATTACAGATGATTAAGCATATGACTCGTCAGTTTGTTGTTTTACACACATGCACACAGACATTATTTCATACACGAGATGCATAAGAAATCTTTAGACGCGTAACACAAACCATAATCCATAACAACAAAAGACAATACTTT
>NW_015644002.1:24796-54622 GCF_001515625.1 Sinocyclocheilus rhinocerous
AGCCACAATCAATCACAACAATGTATATACAATTACAGATGAATTAAGCATATGACTCGTCAGTTTGTTGTTTTACACACATTATTTCATACACGAGATGCATAAGAAATCTTTAGACGCGTAACACAAACCATAATCCATAACAACAAAAGACAATACTTTATTAAACCTTTTTCTGATGGGAAGTGTGCGCTGCAAACGCGAGCATTTTGACGATCGTTTCTGTCCAGTTCACTCACTTTAACGTGTTTAACCACAGCTGTCATCGGGTTTTTTTCTGGCAGTGGCAGCAGGTACAGTATGTGATAAAATTTCAAATTGGAGCCTGTACTACGTAAATTCTGGAACCCAACATTACAACAAGACGATATTTTAAGCTCCTCATGTAGCCTAATCTGTGCTGGTTTGTCTCGGCCGCCTCCAGTTCTCTCATTATTTTGCCTCCAGCTAGTGCTGTGACGTAATTGTGACGTCGGCACAAAAAGGGTCTATAAACAATCAGTCAAAACAAAAAGTCAGTGCAATTGTAGCATTTGACGGTCGTCAAGCAACATAGAATCTTTTACTGTGTTCCAGATCCAACAGGACAAGGTCACCTAGCAACGGCCCTCATCATCGCCATGTCAACCATCTTCATCATGGCCATCGCTATAGTGATGATTATTATGTTCTACATCCTGAAGACCAAACCAAGTGGACAAGGTAAGATCACTAGAACTACACACTCATTATGCGTGTGTGTGTGTGTGTGTGTGTGTGTGTGTGTGTGTGTGTGAGAGAGCGAGTGTGTGTGTGGTCCTCATAACTGATGTGTGTGTCGTCCACAGAGAAGCTCTTCTGACTGCATTTCGAGTCCTTCTGCTCTACATTTACTTGAGCTCATTCCCATATTTCAAACTCTTTCTTATTGCTCCAGACATTAAATGAATAGCAGTGCTGTGAGTCTAACCTAGCGCTTTCTTTCTTTGTTTCCCAGCATGCTGCTCTGGACAAATAATAAAGACAGTGGAAGCCCAAACAAACAAGCAGGAGGAGAAGAAGGAGGTTCAAGGTGAGCGAACGCTTGGTTTGACATCTGTACGTGTTAAACTGCTTAAGATGACGTGACGAGGTGAACGGCGGATCTGGAATGTTCCTTCAGCCCGCGGCTCTCGCTGACGGCACCCAAAGTTCACAACGCGTCTCTGCATAACCATCTCATACCGTCTGGTGGAAAAAAAACCCTCAAAATCAGCTTTCACTCATTCTCACTGCAGCTCATTTAGCCATCAATCCATCGCTGTCAGAAGAGCAGAAATACATAACACACAAATATCGTGTGCATTTTTATTTATAGCTTTTGCGATTTAAAGAATTCTAGGTATATTAAACATTTCTTTTGATTTATCTTTCATCTTGAATGGATTTTTCCATTTAGCTCATTGCAGTGAATTCACTAAAAAAATACTTTAAAAAATACATGTGCAAAATAGTCTTGAAATTCGTTACGGTCCCAGGACTGACCCCTAAACAGTCCCAAAAGTAAAAGACTGAAGCAGAAGAAAGCAGATGCATTCATGTTACTGTAAGTCACAACATTAATCCTGCTTCAGAGCAGATGAGCAAATACCTACACCGCTAGACATCCGCATTTATCCCATTTCCCACCGGATATCCTCAGCTAAGCCACTTATAATAACAGAATACATGAGAAAGATCCACTCATGCACTCGCAGCTGCAACTCTGACTTCAGATGAGCATTCACACAGACAGAAAACAGACCATTTATTTAATTTGACACATATCCAACTCGTATCTGTTTAGTTCCTGTAGCTCGAACAGTAAATCATGGCACTTGCAACACCAATGCCAATGTCCGATTGCCAGGGGATGCATGGACCGATATAGAAATGCATATACCTTGAATGCAATATAAGTCTCTTTGGATAAAAGCATCTGCCAAATGCATTTGTTTGTATTATAATCAGTAAAAACAGAAACTTGAATGTAGTCTTGCATAAACCGTTCAAATAAATGATGTACAGTGATGAAGAATACATAATGCATATTCATAATTCGTGCATTAAACAGTCGGATCATCCAGATCAGATTTGGAAATCAAATTGAAATAGGTTCGCTGTTAACAAAGAATAGATTTATTTTCTATTTTTACTGACTGAAGCAGAAGAAAAGCAGATGCATTCATGTTACTGTAAGTCACAACATTAATCCTGCTTCAGTGCAGATGAGCAAATACCTACACCGCTAGACATCCGCATTTATCCCATTTCCCACCGGATATCCTCAGCTAAGCCACTTATAATAACAGAATACATGAGAAAGATCCACTCATGCACTCGCAGCTGCAACTCTGACTTCAGATGAGCATTCACACAGACAGAAAACAGACCATTTATTTAATTTGACACATATCCAACTCGTATCTGTTTAGTTCCTGTAGCTCGAACAGTAAATCATGGCACTTGCAACACCAATGCCAATGTCCGATTGCCAGGGGATGCATGGACCGATATAGAAATGCATATACCTTGAATGCAATATAAGTCTCTTTGGATAAAAGCATCTGCCAAATGCATTTGTTTGTATTATAATCAGTAAAAACAGAAACTTGAATGTAGTCTTGCATAAACCGTTCAAATAAATGATGTACAGTGATGAAGAATACATAATGCATATTCATAATTCGTGCATTAAACAGTCGGATCATCCAGATCAGATTTGGAAATCAAATTGAAATAGGTTCGCTGTTAACAAAGAATAGATTTATTTTCTATTTTTACTGAAATTACACTGAAAACGTATGTCCAGAGAAGCTTTATTAAAAAGTTTCAATAAAACAACAGCTGATCTGAGATGAACGAGCAGGTCACTGATCTTCACACATTGTCTTTCCAGAAAACGTGGTGATCTTTGCAGAAAAGGATGAATTTGATAAGCTCAAGCCTTCATCTCCAAAAACAGCAAAGAGGTGAGTCTTTACTCAAGCTAAACAAAACCTTTAACTACTGCAAGACAAACAGGGTTTAAGCAGCACAGTGAAGTGAAGTCAAACACGTTTCCTCGTCTCATGTGAGATTGTGCCAGTAATTCTGCCACCGCAGGACATGTTTGTGCGGCAGCTCTTCTCTTCTCATCTGACTGGAAACATTATGTGGCTCACGGACAGGATGAGGTAATCGAACACAGATCCAGCCTGCAGCTACGCTCTCCACAGGAGATGTTCATTTCAGACAAACGTAATCAAGCGTGTGATAATTACGCAGCGGCGCAGCCAAAACCGCCAGGTGAAAATAGCTCCGCTTCAAACATAAGATGACACTTTTTCGCCTCAAACCCTTTTTTCTTCCTTTTTCTCCAAGGAGCAGCTGAAGCTTGAACAAAGAAATAAAACTGATTTCCTCACACTAGTTAGATGAGAACTTCCCCTGCTTTACACTCATTAGTTCTGACTGTTGTGAATAACACACTGTCTCTCGTCTCTCTCTAAGGCAAGACACTGCAGGTGAATATGGTAAAAACAAACAACTAATAGATATCATCATACTTCCCCAGGTGTTTAATTACTTTAAGAATTTAAGAGTTTTCTGAAAAGCTATATTTAAATAAGCAAATGAGGCATTATCTAATTAAATATGAACTACATTTCCAGCACATACTGTAAACTTTTTGAAGATGTGTATTGGAATTGAAATGTACAGACGCAAATAGATAAAGTGCAATAATAATACCAGGCAAACAATATATAAACAAACCCCTCAGTAAAAACCTTTAGAATATAGGGAGGAATAAATCTCTAAAATTTGGTGTATGTAAGTGCTGCTGAAGTGGAGAAAAAACTCAATTTGAGGGAAAAATAGGCCTTATGTGTATCGGAACTGAGATCTATAGACGCAAATAGATAACGTGCAAAAAATTAAATCATGCAAATTATGTATGATCAAACCCCTCAGTAAAACCCTTCAGAATATAAACATGAATAAAACTGTAAAATGTGGTTTGTGTAACCATTGCTGAAGTGGAGATAAATCTCATTATGAGAAAACAACCTTTAAAGATTGTATTGCAAATTGAATTTACAGATGCAAATAGATGTGTGTGCAATAATAATACCAGGCAAACAATATATGAACAAACCCTTCAGTAAAAACCTTCACAATATTGAGAGGAATAAATCTATAGAATTTGGTATATGTCAGTGCTGCTGAGGTGGAGAAACAAACTCATTTTGAGAAAAAAGGCCTTGTGTGTATTGAAATTGAAAAAATATAGACGCAAAAATATAAAGTGCAATAATAAAACCTGGCAAGTGATATGAACAAACCCATCAGTAAAAACCTGTAGAATATATAGAGGAATAAAACTTTATAATTTGGTGTATGTAATTACTGCTGAGGTAGAGAAACAAACTCTTTAAAGATATGTACTGTAAATTAAATCTACAGAAACAAAACGATAAAGTGCAAAAATAAAACCAGGTGAATGATATATGAACAAACCCCTCAGTAAAACCCTTCATAATACAGGTAGGAATAAAACTGTAAAATTTGGTGTTTGGAAGTGCTGCTGAAATGGAGAAAAAACTTTTTAAGATATGTTTTGGAACTGAAATCTACAGATGCAAATAGATAAAGTGTACAAATAAAACCAGGCAAGTTATACATGAACAAACCCCTCAGTAAAACACTTCAGAATATAGATAGGAATAAAACTGTAAAGTTTGGTGTTTGTAAGTGCTGCTGAAGTGGAGAAAAATCTCTTTAAATATATAGATTAGAAATCTACAGATGCAAATAGATAAAGTGCAATAAAATAAAAACGAGTATTTTGGATTTTTTTTCTTTCCACTAGTCTGAAACAACATGTAATGAAAAGCGAAAAAGCCCAAACGACTGATTGCAATTGGTCAGATATATTCTAGATGAACTAATATGTAGATAGATTGCATCTGTTTATGATTGTTGTAGACATGTGAAGCAGGAGATTTGACTCGTGCCAGAGTATGTGCTAATGCAGATCCAGACCGGCGCAGTATCGAGTGTCTGAAAACAATGACATTCTGTGCGCGGCTCTGAGCCGTCTTTGTCAACAGGCGCTTGTTGGGAAGCTCTTCCTGGGAAATTTAACTACGAGCTGAAAACAACAGGCTAGTCAGTACATGATAGTTATTACTGTAAACCACAATAGGCAGAAAAGCAAATGTCTAAATCAGGCTCTTTCATCAAGGAGTCGTTTCAAACCCTGAAGAACCTTCATGCAGCTCATAGTGACTATGACCGGGATAAAACATTACAATAAAGTAATATTTTTCAACATGAACTCTTCCTCTGCTCAGTTGTTGAGAGAGTGAATTAAAATAAGAAACATTTGTAACACTTTACAATAAGGTATCATTTGTTAAGATTAGTTAATGCATTAGTTAATATGAACTAATAAAATGCAATGTATTTTTACAGCAATCTTTGTTAATGTTAGTTAATTAAAAAACAGTTGTTCAATGATTTTAGAAATGTAGTAATAAATGTTGAAATTAACATTAATATTTTTAAATGCTTTTTTGTTTATTGTTAATTTATATTAACTAATGTTTATGTATTGTTTAGCGTTACTTGATTTTTAGTTGTTTTAGCCTATTTTAAAGCATGTTTTCTCTTATTTTAAAAATAAAAATGCAATGTCCGATGAACGTTGCATGGCTGAAATGTATTAAAATATGATTTGCAAGCTATAGCAGTGTGCACTGCAGGATTCATCTATTTCTGTTAGACTGTTTGCTTTAAAGAGTTGGAGTTGGGGTTGTATTTCATTTATATTTTGACAAGTCCTGTTTGAGAACCACTGATTGTGATTGTTTTCTGGCAGAATCACTATTATTCTTTGTACATGTGCCGTCAAACACTAAATACTTGCACTGTTGCAGTGAGAACGATGCGTCATCAGAGAACGAGCAGCTTTTGAGTCGCAGCATCGATAGTGACGAGGAAGCAGCTCAGGATAAACAGGGAGCCGCTGACCTTTGCCTTCTGTCTCTGGTGCATCTGACGCGGGACAAGACCTGCTCCACCAACCCCATCAGCAACAACAACAACACCACCAGCAGCAGAGCCACCGGGGTGAATACCACACCACACACGTATAAGAGATATTTACGCTGAAGTTTGGAATCATTTCGATTTTTTTATGTTTTTGAAAGAAGTCTCTTCTGATCACCAATGCTGCATTCACTTGATCAAAAATACTGTAAAACTGTTAAATATTATTACAATGTAAAACAGCTGTTTTCTATATGAATATCTGTTAAACTGTAATTTATTTCTGTGATCAAAGCTGTATTTTCAGCATCATTACTCCAGTCTTCAGTGTCACATGATCTTCAGAAATCATTCTAATATGCTGATTTGCTGCTCAAGAAACATTTCAGATTATTATCAATATTGAAAACAGTTGTGCTGCACAATATTTTTGTGGAAACTGTGATACGTTTTATTTTTTATGCTGATTATTAGAAACATTTCTGATTATTATCAATGTTGAAAACAGTTGTGCTGCACAATATTTTTGTGGAAACTGTGACACATTTTGTTTTTCAGGATTCACAGATGAATAGAAAGTTAAAAAGAACAGCATTTATTTGCAATAGAAATCTTTTGTAACATTAGAAATGTCTTTACTGTCACTTTTGATTCATTTAACGCATACTTGATGAATAAGTGTTTCTTTTTTTTCAATCTTAACTACCCCAAACTAGTGTATTATTATTTTGACAAAAATATTGTGCAGCACAACTGTTTTCAACATTGATAATAATCAGAAATGTTTCTCGAGCAGCAAATCAGCATATTAGAATGATTTCTGAAGATCATGTGACACTGAAGACTGGAGTAATGATGCTGAAAATACAGCTGCGCATCACAGAAATACATTACAGTTTAACAGATATTCACATAGAAAACAGCTAGTTTAAATATTAAAAATATTTCACAATTTGTACCGTATTTTAAAAGCGTAAGGTGTATCCCATCACACCTCTAACATTAAATGTTCTGTTCTTGGACTCTGTTAAGTTTTTCAGTTACAGCTCTGCTCCACATCTGATCTTGTTCTGTAGGTTCAGATTGAACTCTGTTGCTTTGTGTGACTCATCCAAACATTTCCTGTTTCTGCAGATTCACAGCAGAAGGAAAAAGATCCTGGATTTGTACACAAAAGCCTGCAGTGTTGCGGAGGGTGAGTGTAACCGTAACCGTGAATTCATGATTATGTCAAGCCTGTAAAACACAGACGACGACTGCTGTGTTAAAGCTGTAATGAGCAGGAGTGTGTGACAAACAGATCTCCACCTCACTGCAAACACACTAAACATTTACAGAAGCACATTACTCCCACATTAAATCATGTGGAGTTAATCTTGCCACTCAGAAAATCATAAGAGAAATAATAGAGCAGCAAGATCATTGAAGAAGGAAAAATATTGATTTATTATCATTGAAATTAAGTCAAATCAAATGCATTTTTATCATTGTTTATCCCAGTGGACTGTTCTGATGGGACCCATATAATACATACTATTAAAATAAACACTTGTCAGCTCTTAAAAGGGAGGAGAGACTCCTCACAGATGTGCTCTTGTTGATGAGTTCAGTCAATCAAACTCAATGTTTGACACAAACTCATCACTTGGTACATGATGATCAAAACTACGCATGGTTAAGTATGAGTTCACTTACAGTGAGAATAAACATGGCTTACATGACCACAAGAAGTTCTGTGAGAATTATTGACCTAATAAATGTAATAATACAAATAATAAATAAAAATGAATAAATCACAATTTTAAAGATTTTAACATTTTAAGGAGATTTCTGTTATTTTTGTACAGTAATCAGTTATGGTACTGTCAGTATTATTATTTATTTTAATAATAATAATAATAAATAAATTTTTAACAGTTCTGTTATTATTACATTTATTTTTAATTTACATTTTTATTAGTTTTATTAGTATGTATTAGTACTTTTTTACATTTTAAATGCATTTGATAATAAAATAATAAATATAAAAGATAATAAAATATATCTTTATTTTGAATCAGATTTTTGTTAATTTTGTTTAAGAAACAATTCTGGTGGTATTTTTGTTATTATTATTATTACATTTATTTTTTAAAATAAATGATAATTTTTACATATTTAAAAAAGTTAATGTAATAATAAAAATACTAAATAATTTTTAATTAATAATTATTTAATTCTTTTTAATTTTTTTATAAAATTAAAAAAAATTAAATGTTTATTATTTTTATACAATAAAAAGTTCTGCTACATACTTTTAAAAATAGATACATTTAAAATATTTTCAAGAAATGCATGTAACAATGAATAAAAATAATAATTCACAATTGAATTTTCTGATTGTAAGAATTTTTGTTAGTTTTAGAAGTGTGTTGGTTGTCATAAACCCTGCAAATGAGAGTCTTTCCTGATAACACTGCCTACATTTACAAGTTTTTGGTTCAATCGGACTGAATTCATATAAACCGCTGTGCCGTGCTGCTCATATTTATCACACAGTAAAAATGCCCCTCCCCGCACCCAAAACGGGTTGCCTGTGGATGAGAATCCAAAACAAGGACTGGTGGGAGGTTGTCCTGCTCCACTTCACAGTTGCCGAGTGAAAGGAGAGTTTTATAATGACAGGACACGCATTTATATGACACTTTATTCAAAAGGAAGAGCCGCTCGTTCTGCGCGTCATAAGTCATTACGTTATTTCTGCGTCATTGCACATGTGCAGTCCTTTCAGTTTCGGGGGTTCAATCTGATCGAATGTTTACATGCACTCTCAATCGTATTAGAAAAGGAATAAACCACCCCCTTCAATCCGATCTAAATTTCACTCTGATCGAGCTCAATCGGATCGATTAAGGTGTTTACATGAACGTTTTTCAGTCCGACTGAGCCGTCAATCCGATTACAAACAGATTATTTGGTTGCATGTAAACGTAGCCAGTGTTTTACTCCTAGTTTACTCTGATGTAGGGATGGGTGATATCTTAACGTTTGCGATATACCGGTAAAAATTCTCCCCATGATAAGAATTAGTCTTCCCGTGATAATAACGAAGTTGCTGACATATTTCTGTGTGCACCCGGGCGGAGTGCCCTCGTGGAAGGCGGACGTGAAATTGAGGAGGAGTTTATCGCTAAACGAGGAGCTCCTTCTATAATCGAACTGGTTTGGTCAGGGCTGTACAGTGCACAAAAAAATCGGTCTGAATAAATGTAGCCCTTTGCATGTGTATGAGCCCCTTATAAAAAATACCCAAGATTGCTTGAAGCACACAGATAAGCCATATATTTTGTGCAATCGTACGTTTCTTGTCTTCAAGTTTCATCAGTTAAATTTTCTCTATCTCCGTTGTGCGTTTTATTCAGCGATACCTTTGTCCATATTAGGGATTTCCTGGAGCGTCCTCATCAGTGCTATTACTTCTGTGATGCATGTGTGGAGTTTCTGCGCAAGGGCGCCCTCTGGCTTCCAGTATGAATTAAACCGTCATTACATTACGTGTGTACTCTGTAATGCTCACAACACCCTATTTTGGGTAAAAATAGGAAAGATAATACTTTTCTCTAAAGAAACAGTATTCCCTGAATTGTCGCCATTGATATCGTTATCGCAATAAATACCAGAAACATCGTGATATATTTTAAGCCCATATCGCCCATCCCTACTCTGATGATGATGATGGTGTTCTTCATCTCTATAGGTCTGAGTCCAACCGAGCTGCCATTCGACTGTCTGGAGCGCAGCAGCCGCATGCTCAGCACCACCTACAGCACGGACAAGGCAGTGGTGAAGACGTGGAGGCACCTCGCCGAGAGCTTCGGCCTGAAGCGCGACGAGATCGGAGGCATGACGGACGGCATGCAGCTCTTCGACCGCATCAGTACGGCGGGATACAGCATCCCGGACCTGCTGACCCGTCTGGTCCAGATCGAACGGCTGGATGCCGTCGAGACCCTCTGCTTCGACATTCTGGGCCCCGAGAACAGCGTCCCTCCATCCAGCCACCATCCCAATCTCACCTCCCGCTGCGCCAGCGTCTGAGAGAACCCATCCAGACCAGGGCTGCGGCCTCATTTATAAAGTGTTGCGCAGAAACCATCCTAACCCAGGTTTTTTTTAAAAAAGCAAGTTTCCATAATGTACTTAAAGTGCTCTATATTCTCGCACTAATTTTGTACTTAATATCAGTGGCGTTCCGTCCATATACCCAGGCCGTCTGAGAGAATGAGTTCACAGGCTAATTAATAGGGCTGGGTCAATAAATCGATGCATCGCGAATCGAAAAATTATTCTGCATTGATTCTGAGATTTTCCGAAGGCATCGCAATTCTCTCTTGAATCGATTCTGAGCTTAGTTTTGAACAGCAGATGGCGCTGCGTGCTTTAGAAATAGCTGTATTCTGCTTGCTTCCAGTTCCTTACACACACCACTTGAACCTAAAATAATCATCACAAGGATTTCAAGTTACATTCGAATTACAAGGATGTGTAGTGGGCTGTGTTTACGTTAATCTCGCATCATAAAAGCATAAAAGCCGATGTGCAAGTACATTTAACCACTTACATTACTCAGCTGAACGTACAAGCGCTCTTCTTCGTGAGCATTTGAGTGTGCGGTTAAAAACTAACCTAGAGCGCCATCTGCTGTTAAAAACTAAGCTCAGAATCGATTCCAGAGAGAATCACGATGCATTCAGAAAATCTCAGAATCGATCCATGAATGCATCGATTTATTGTCCCAGCTCTACTAGTTAATATAAATATGATTATAAGTTGATCCCTTGTCATTTGAGACGCAACAAAAGCCTTGTTCAGACTGTCCGTGAAGCCCTCACTCAAGCGGAGAAATGCGCTGTTGCTGCCAGATCTCGATTGCCAAAATTTACATTGTGTTTGATGCAAATCTAGCTCAACTAAATCAAATAAAAAAAAAACATTGTAACTGTATATTTTCATGCTTTCTCAAGCAAAGCAAATTTTGAAAGTCCACTGAAAACATATCTCATTGACAATGTTGAAGATACAACATGCCTAAGTGGTAAATTAAAAAAAAAGTGTTTATAAAAATGTTTATAAAATTTTAACTAATAATAACAAACATCAGGAAAAAAAGAGGAAACATGTTTTCCGTATGCTTGTGCCGCTTATAGTTACAGTCCCTCCCTGATTTTATTGTTGTTTGCAACGTTTCTTGGCAGCATTGGTAATATTTTAAATATATAATTATTTTTTGGTATTTTGCATGGTCTGTTATTGGAGTAGTGTCACCCGGGTGGGAGTTTTAACTCCTGTTCACTGCTGATCTTAGCACTCTGCATACCCGGTTAAAAAAGTCACAGCTCGTCGGTGCTTTATATGCTAAAAATGATTATTTAATTCTTCTTAAGATCAACTAAGTGTACTCAACTGTGCTATTTTGGGACACCATGAACATGAACTAAAATGCGCTTTCAACATACTATCTCTGTATTTAAAAAGTCACCACTTATAGTACACTTGAGTGTACTAGTGTATGAAAGAAGGGTTCAAGTGGTGACTAAATACATTTTTTTCAATACAGAGATAGTATGTTTAAAGCGCATTTTAGTTCATATTCATATATTATCTTAAGAAGTACTAAAGAATAATTTTTAGTATATTAAGTACAAAATTAGTGCGCAAAAATAGAGCACTTTAAGTACATTATGGAAGTGATTCTAAGATCAAATCTGAGCGCATGCACGCTTTATAAATGAGGCCCCTGAAGTCAGAACTGGCCAGTTTGTGTATTTCTGAAATGGACTTGCAATGGACGCCTTCACTGCGACGCTGTTGATTTCTTTTGACAGATGGAGGGAATGCGATCGATAAACAAGCAGCCTGAAACAAACAGACTCTTCAAGCTGTGATTTTAAGTGCTGTCAAGAACGTGTTTTATTCTCAGTGTTTCGTTACAGTGACCGTCTGCTTTCTTTCTGCTGCGACAACAGCCTGAAGACTCTTACTGAGTGAGTTCAAGTTCGTTAAACGCTCTAAATGTGCATAACGAGCTACCTGGCAAACAACACATCTGTTTCAAGGCAAGACGCTCAGGGTGAACTAATCGATTCACCAGCTAATTCATCACAGTACATTAAAACTAAACGTTTTCTGAAAAGTTATCTTTAAATATGCAAATTAGGCATTATCTAATTAAATATGCACTAATTTGCATTCATTTCCAGAACATAAATCTGAACATTGGATAAAGTCAGGTTCATAATGCTGGTTTGGTTTTGTTGTCATATTAGAGTTAAAGGTTTTTCCAGAAGGGATTATGGATTTCTCTTTTAATCACTCCATAAATCAGAAAATGCTGTCAACAGACAGAAAACAAACACATTTTTCACCATGTTTTTAGGAATGAAATGTTGTATAAATGAAATATGAACAAACCTACAGAATATAGAGAGAGAAGTAAAACCGTAAAGTTTGGTGTTTGTAAGAGAAAAACTCTTTAAAGAACTGATATCTACAGACGCAAATAGATGAAGTGCAATAAAATATACACTTTAATGTGTATTTTGGATGCTTTCCACTAGTCTGAAAGACAACTATTTCTTTAAATGCTTTTAAAAAAAAAATGATAATCTCTTTTTAACATTGTTTAAATCAATTTAATAATGAAAAATAAATTTAAGAATAATTAAAATTTTACAGTTGTGTTACTTTTGTACAATAAACAACTACTACTATTATTATATTTATTTTTTAAATTAATTCTAAAATATATTTTAAAATAAATGTTATACAAATAATAAAAAAAAACATTAAAAATTGTGTTACTTTTATATAATAAACAGTTGTGGTACTATTATTATTATTATTATTATTATTATTATTATTATTAAGAAATGTGTTTTTAAGAAAACTTTTAAAATATTGAAAAAAAATGTTTGCCTGTAGTGTCTTGCCTAAATGTTACATTGATGTGAAGGAAACTCTCAAACACGGTACAAGTACATCAGAAGTGTGTGTGTGGAATTGGTGTTTTATGACTCTGAGTGTAAAGCGGCTGTGATTTCCAGCACCTCATTAACTAATAACCCAAACGGAAAAGCCGTAAAGTGTGCGATGGGAAGCAGAGGCAGCTGTGCAAACCTTTAACTGCATGCAGCAGCGAGCCGCTTTAATGAAACACACACTTCTGCTGGTGTTTGAGGCTTCATCACTCAGAAAGCTACAGTCAGGTGTTTGTAGGGACTGTAAGTGACTGAATGGAGCCGGTCTCCTGAACGATCACACACAGTACAGTATGCTTGCAGAACCACTTCAGATACTGCTTTTGGCCTTTTTATTGTTTGTTTACCCTCCTCACGTCCCACGTAAATATATATACTGTATATCAACAAACAATGCATTTTATTTTATGTTCAACTTGTAAAGGCCACGTCAACCTCGCCGTCACGTTTCTAGCAGAGCTCCAATGCAACAAACACAACTGTATATATAACTTATTATTGTACATATGCACCATGTATAAAAGTATCAGTAAAGAAATAAAATTAGAAAATTATATCAATGTTGTCCATTGTTACTCGGATGTTTAATTAACTGTCTTGCACTGTTTTCAGATCAGCACACTGAAGCTCAAATCATAAAACAGATCAAGCACAGAGAGATGAAGATGAAAATCAGACTGAATTTGTGATGCAAATTCTCCTTCAGCAGTTAAAAACCTGAGAAGGTTTTGCTGAATGTAAGTAACATTCATCTTGACAAAACCAAAGGTGAGGTTTTTTCCTCACTAGCCGGCAGTATTTCTTCTCAAAGCATGATTTAATATCCCAGCACGCAATGTTCAGAAGATTCAGACCACAAGCAGAAACACTGCAGGTTTTCTGAAGGTCACTGCAGATGTGATCGACAGTCTGTTTGGCGTTTCTCATGAGAAGCAGAATCGCAGACCTTCATTCTGTCATCACCAGGCTTTTCCAGGAGCTTCAGATCCAGCAGATGGACCACATGTTCCAGCAAGAGCTGTCAGCGCCACCAACGAGAAGATGATCCGTTACCTCACACACTCATGGGATCTGTCACTAATGCATTCATGAGGCAGGAATATTCTGACTGCACCGTCTGTGGTTCTGAGCGAATGGTTAGTGCTGGTTACCGAGTCAGTCCTCACTAGTGATCAAACCTCTAACACTAAGCCTCAAAGCTGGAGACCGTTTGCACCATAAGTTACATTTACTCCCGTACAAAACAAAATAATAAATCAAATAAAATGCTGTTTCAAAAAGTTTTTCAGGAGAAAGAAAATACATCTTACAGTAGCACATTTACATCGTACAGTTGGGCCAAATGCAAATGTGGATGGAATACAGGTCAAAACTATTTTATATATATATATATATAATGTATGTATATATATATATATTTTGAAATATATTTGTGGAAAAACACTTTTGGTCAGATTTTTTTAATGTTCATCCAATATCATTTTGTTAGTTAATTTTACTTTCTGTTTAAAGAGGTTTCCTTTGTATTGTTTGACTACTCAAAAGAGTATATGTGTCCCTGCAGCACAAAAGCAGTGTTAAGTCGCTGGGGTATATTTGTAGCAATAGCCAAAAATACATTGTATGGGTCAAAATTATTGATTTTTCTTTTATGCCAAAAATCATTAGGATATTAAGTAAAGATCATGTTCCATGAAGATATTTTGTACATTTCCTACCGTAAATATATCAAAACTTAATTTTTGATTAGTAATATGCATTGCTAAGAACTTCATTTGAACAACTTTAAAGATGATTTTCTCAATATTTAGATTTTTTTGCAACCTCAGATTCCAGATTTTCAAATAGTTGTATCTCAGCCAAATATTGTCCTATCCTAACAAACCATACATCAATGGAAAGATTATTTATTCAGCTTTCAGTTGATGCATAAATCTCAATTTCACAAAATTGACCCTTATGACTGGTTTTGTGCGCCAGGGTCACATATAGGAAAATTAAACATACTTTGTGTTTCCTGCTATAGCTACATTTCACAATCATAAACAAAAATCTGGCTCTAAACCTCTCTTTACTTTATTCAAAGTTTATCTATGTACCTGATAGGTTCTGTTAGTCCTAAAGCAGTCAAAACTACATCTTCATACACTTTTACTATAATAAAACCATGGTTAATTTTCTTAAGAAAATTGTATTTGTGTAAACTTTCTTTATTCTTTGTTTTGTATTCATAACTGCACTGCCTGGTTTGATGTTTTCTACTCTTTAATTTAAGAAGAAAAAATCAGAAAAAATATTTGCGATACGCGCTCCTAAGTTCCGATCTAAATCAAATGAGTCGCGACCCACGAAGCTCCGATCTAAATTAAATGATTCGCAATCCGATGTCCCGATCTGAATCAAATTATTTGCGATACGCAATCCGATTAAGCGCCTCGAAACAGTGAATCACTATAACTACTAATTCGTAGCTCTGTTTCACCCAGCACTACATGTGCTTTTTAAAATCATTGATCATTGAATCATCATGTCGAAATTCGAAAATGAATGGCTCTTTTGATCTGGTTTTTGCTAGTGAATCACTTGAACTGAATGATCGAAATCACGAGTTTGAATGTATGGGTTAGCGCTTTATACAATATTCAAAGCAGCTTCACAGTCATAAACAGGAAAATCACAGTGTTAATGTTGTAAAATTAATCAGTTGTGAAACAAACTCGGTTTTCGAAATCACGAGTTTGAATGTATGGGTTTAGCGCTTTATACAATATTCAAAGCAGCTTCACAGTCATAAACAGGAAAATCACAGTGTTAATGTTGTAAAATTAATCAGTTGTGAAACAAACTCGGTTTCAGCTGTAAAGCAGCTCTACAGAAGACAACAGAGCATCAAACATCACTGCAGCAACTTCTTTTCAACTTCACAGTCAAGCTCCGCTGACATTTAAAGATCTAGTTGTGTAGACCAGCATTATAATACGTTTCTAATTCATTTGTATATTTGGACAAAGGCTCAGCAATTCAATGCTTTACTTTAACAGTGTAGTTTTGGCAGCAGCAGCAGTGTGTTTTTAGCATCAGGACACAAAGACCACGACACTCACACCAACAACACTACAGCAAAACACCAGCAGAGGAAAGAAAGCTGTTTGACTTGTGGATGAACTGCTCCTTTAAGAGTAAGAGGAATAAACTCACAGACATGATGCTGGAATGAAGCGGCCTGCGTGCAGTGACCTGCCGTCTGCCGTCAGCCTCATCAATCACTCCCAGCAAACATGGGAAATGATTTACACTTCCTCAGCTCAAGTGTGCGAGAGATAACAACAAAGTGAAAATATATATATATAAAGCGAGCGCAGTTGTTCAGTGTGGCGATGAAAACACTCACATGTGTTTTCTGGATCTGCCAGGGTACAACAAACACCTGCAGCACGCACTGATTCCAGCTCTGTTCACAATCGCACACTAACATGCTAATCATACTAATCACCCGATTTAGTATGCATGCTGTGCACACTGTATGAATGCTCTGCATTAGTGCCTGAACGACTTACTACACTGCAGTATATACTACAGACAGAGCACACTACACTGCATACTCTATCCCATAATGCACTGCATATGAAGTGTGCTGCCACCTACACTGATTCTGGCAGTGTTTGCAATTGCATACTAACATACTAATCACACTATTTAGTATGCATGCTGTGCACACTGTATAAATGCTCTGCATTAGTGCCTGAACGACTTACTACACTGCAGTATATACTACAGACAGAGAACACTACACTACATACTCTATCCCGTAATGCACGGCATACGAAGAGTGCTGCCACCTACACTGATTCTGGCAGTGTTCGCAATTGCATACTAACATACTAATCACACTATTTAGTATGCATGCTGTGCACACTGTATGAATGCTCTGCATTAGTGTCTGAACGACTTACTACACTGCAGTATATACTACAGACAGAGCACACTACACTGCATACGCTATCCCATAATGCACTGCATATGAAGTGTGCTGCCACCTACACTGATTCTGGCAGTGTTCGCAATTGCATACTAACATACTATTCACACTATTTAGTATGTATGCTGTGCACACTATGTGGACATTCTGCATGGATTCTTGATGACCGACTACGCTACGGTATATACCACTGAGCACACTGCACTGGTACTCTATCTCAATCAATGTGCTGCTACCCACATAAATTCCGCCTGTGTTCACATTTAACATTCTAATCATTTAGTATACATGCTAGGCACACTACATGGTTATTCTGCGAGGGTTCTTGATGACCTACTATACTGCAGTATATACTGCTAAGCATACTGCACTGGGTACTCTATCCCACACTGTAATAAACACTGCAATGCAGACTGCACTGCATATGCAGTGTACTACTACAGACATTGATTCCGGTTGTGTTCACAACTGCCTACTAATTTATTAATCACACTATTTAGCATGCATGCTGTGCACACTATGTGGATGCTCTGCATGGGTTCTTGATGACCTACTAAACTGCAGTATATACTACAGAGCACACCCCACTAGTATTCTAACCCTTACTGCAGTACATACTACAATGGGAACACTAGCCCACACTGTAATGCACACTGCACTAGTACTCTATCCCATACTGCAGTGCACTGGGTACTGTATCCCACACTGTAATGCACACTTGGACTGCGTATGTAGTGTGCTACTGCCCACATGGATTCCAGCTGTGTTCACAATTTCATGCTAACATAATCACACTTTTTAGTATGCCTGCTGTGTACACTACGTGGATAAATCTTGATGACCGCAGTATATACTACAAAGCACACTGCACAGGTGCTGGATCCCACACTGCAGTGCACACTACAATGGGAACACTAGCCTACACTGTAACGCACACTTCACTACATACACAGTGTGCTCCTAATCACACTGATTCTGGCTGTGTTCACAATTGCAAACTAACATACCAATCACACTATTTAGTATGCATGTTATGCACACTATGTGGATATTCTGCATGGGTTATTGATGACTCACTATACTGCAGTATATACTACTGTGCACACTGCACTGGTACTGTATCCCACAATGCAATGCACTGTGTACACAGTGTGCTACTACTCATTTTGATTATGGCTGTGTTTACAGTTGCATACTAACAACTGCATACTACAATGGGTACAAAGTGTGCTGCTACCTAGATTGATTCTGGCTGTGTTCACAATTGCACACTAACATACCAATCACACTATTTGTATGCATACTATGCACACTATGTGTATATTCTGCATGGGGTCTTGATGACTTACTACACTGCAGTATATACTACTTAGCACACTGCAAAGCATTTGACTTTGATTTCCAGGGTAATATGTGATATTAGCAGTGATTTATTTTCATATTTGTTCATATTTGAGAGTTCAGTGCTGTAATGCATCATCATTATCAACCCGTCAAAACTCACAAATGACCCAGAACTAACAGTTTAGTGTCAAGATGAGTCTTGTTTCACCAAACTGACTCTTTAAGTTCATAATGCCACAAACCGGCCTGTAATGAGCCTCAAACCACACAGCGGTCAGGGACGGTGAACTGTAATGGCACGACTGCTGAAGCACGAATACTTTAACAAGTAAATAAATGTTTAATGAGGACAAATGGCCTGAAACACGACTTCCACTGGCGTTACGGTCAGCCAAGAATCCACACGTATAAATCAGACAAACCAGCGTCTCTATGAAACAGAGTTCATACACATTGCAGTACTTAAACACTTGAACTAATGAAAAGGAATAAATCAGCCTGTGACAGATCAGCGAGAGCTACTTCACGTCTCTGGGCTGCTTATTAAAACCAATGAAAGATGCTCTGAAACGCAATACTGCGCCTATAAAACATTCACTGCACTGGCATTTTTTGCCCATATTTTTTTAACAGCATAAACCATAATATATGTCACTGAGAACCACACATCAGTACAAAACACTAATTTAATCATGACTTCAGCATGACTAAATTACTGAAGCACCATCCCATCGCTCACGACCACATTAAAAACACGCGCACCTGCGAACAATTATATACATGAGGGTTTTATAATGAACTAAAAACTTAAAAAATGGTACTTGAAATAAAATAAAATATAAAAAACTAACTTATTTTAGTTAAGAAAGTTCCCAAGGAAACATTTCTCATTTTCATTTAGTATAGCATTTTAATTATCAAATAACTATGACTAAATAACAAAAACTATATAGACATCTTGGAAAAAATAAGAAAAATTACAAAAACACACAAAAAGAAACTTTTTTAATTTTAACACAAAAATAAAAATAGTATAAAAAAACTAATTTAAACTATTAATAAAAACTATAATAGTATCTCATTGATACTAATACTGTATATGTATACACTATTATTCAGTATTTTCATTCAATTGATTTACTAAAATAATAAAAATTAAAACTCAATTAATAAAATAAAAAATATTGAAATAATAATACAAATGACAAAAACGCACACAAAAAAGACATTTTTATTTTAACAAAAAATGAAAACAGAACATATAAAACACACACACACACACACATATATATATGTATATATATATACACACACAGTTGAGGTCAAACGTTTGCATTCTTTTGAACTTTTTGAAATTGAAGATCAGGGTAAATTGAACTTATTTTGTCTTCTGGGAAGCATGTAACTATCTTCTGTAGCCTCTGATGGGCAGTACTAAATGAAAAAATATATAATATTTAGGCAAAATAAGAAAAATGTACACATCTCCATTCTGTTCAAAAGTTTTCACCCCCTGGCTCTTAATGCATGGTTTCTCATTCTGGAGCATCAGCGAGCGTCTGAACCTTCTGTAATAGCTGCGTATGAGTCCCTCAGTTGTCCTCACCGTGAAAAGATGCATCTCAAAACCATACAGTCATTGTTGGAAAGGGTTCAAATACACAAAAATGCAAGAATTTGTGGGAGCTGAGGGGTTTTTCTGAAGAACAGCAGGCAGTTTAACTGTTCAGGACAAACAAGGGACTCATGAACAACTATCACTAAACATAAAAACCCAGCTGTGGATCATTCAGATAACAACACATTAATAAGAATCATACTTTTGAACGGTGTCATTTTTATAAATTCAACTATTATTTTCTCTTGTGGACTATATGTAAACATATTTTATGTGAAATATCGTATTCCGTTCAGTACTAAATAAACAATAACATGCATTTTGTATGATCCCTCTTATTTTGGTAAAATAATTAACATGACCTTTGCTTCACTTCAACTGTAAATGTCATAAATGTAGTTATCAGACCGGACTAACTCAGAAGACGGTCATTATTTCTGTAAATCTGTCTGGTGACGCTTGTCCTGCAGAAATGACGCCGATCACGACGGGATGGAGAACGAGTCAATGTTCCTGCCAAAAGAAATCAAGACTTCAATCTTAAACTCTGTCTGGAGTCTCACATGATCTATGCAGCACATGTAACACAGCGTTAAACCTGGAGCGAGACTCACCGGAGGATCCTGAGAGATACGGCATCCAGCACAGCTTTTCTCCATCACAACAGCAACACGTGTGATTGAGAACAGTGTCCAAACCAAATCCTGCTCCGTCTGGACTAAACATAAGAACTCATTCAGCTCCAGCAAACATTCATCATGCTGCTAAACAATGTGACAGGAGAGAGAAGAAACGCCGCTCCATATAAACAAGAGAACCAGCACAGATCCTCATCGCAAGTGCTTTCAAGGTTTAATACTGACAAGAAACACTGAAACGCAATGAGGGACATTTAAACAAATAAATGTCAGGAAAAACAATGTTTGAAGAGGACAAGATTGAGACGGATTGAATCTGGCTTGAGTTATTGTGAGTCAGTTGTTAGTTTGATTCCTGAGGAATGAATCACTGATGCTTCCAGAACTTTCATCTGACATGTCAACTTCTGACTCAACCAATCACCTGAGATTAGGGCGGGGCTAACTGACTGGCTGACCAATGACAGACAGGGGGTGTGTTCAGGAAACCTGTTTGAAAACAGTCGTTATTGCGATAGTGTTTGATGATGCTAGTGATTGATGAAACACAAAAATAAAATAAAAAAGTTTCATATACAAAAAATATTAAGCCTAAATTTTACATTTTAATTGCATATCAATGTCCATGTATTTGGATTACTCAGTTTTAACCTTAAAAAAAAAAAAAAGTAATGTGATGCATATTTGTCAGTCACACTTAAACGAAACAGGTCAGATTTCTGCACTCATAAAAAAACATTGCATAGCTTATTATTAACCATTTGATTTTATTAAATCTTTTTTTAATGCATTTATTCAAATTTCTTCGAATCAGCATACATCTGCCCATTGTAGAAAAAAATGCATTCAGTTAAAAAGTATGAACATGGTTAAAGTATGGCTATAGCTCTGGAATAATAAATATTTAATTAGATAGAATTGTATGAGATTTAAATAACCTGGATTTACTGATGAAACATATACATTGTTATTGTGCATTTAAAACACATTCAGTTGATTATATTACAGAAATCTGACCTGTTTTCAATTTTGTATTAAATAAGCTTATTATTTTTTGTTAAAACTGTCTAATATAAAGAGATGGAAATTTTATGCAATTCCAATATATCTTAAATTAAGGTGTATGATCAAATAAAACCAGGTGCATCATCACTAATTAGAGGCAGTTTAATTGAATAAAATCTATTAAGTTGTTGTACATAGTATAAAACATCAAATTCATTATTTCAATGTACACAAAAAATAAATAAAACTGCACTCTCCTACAAATGTTTCAAGGAATGATTTATGCTCCAAACTTGTATTATTTTCTTTCTTCTGTGAAGCAAAAGGAGACGTTTAGCAGAAGGTCCGAGCTGCTCTTTCCCAATGGTTTATACTGCTAAACTCCAAATGTCAAAAATCACCACTGAAGTATCATAACAGCTTCAGTGTGAGCTGATAGTTTTGTGTGATCATTATTCACTCACAATCTTCCTCTTCACCGATTACAAACACAGATTTCAGCATGACGTCACATGGATACTGTTATGATTCCTCCATGTGCTTCACTGATCATTTTGGAGCTCGATGTTATAAAATCAGCATCCAGTTTGATGTGGAAACAGCAGCTCAGACGTTCTGCAAATTATCTGAAGAAAGAAACTCACACAGGTTTGAATCGTCATGAGCATGAGTGAATGATTAGAGAGACAGAAAGCATCAATGCACGTACATACGTAATGAAGTGTTTGTTGTGTCATGAGTGTGTCAGGAGCGACTGATAGCGAGTTTCTGATGGCTGATGCCCATATCTTAGAGAGCAGGAGGCTCATATAAAGCAGACACACACACACACACACAAATAAATATGTGACCCTGGAGCACAAAAGCAGTCATAAGCAGCACAGGTATATTTGTAGCAATAGCCAATATACTGAATTTTAACAGCTGTTACAGAAACATTTTTACAATAAATATTCTGACTTGACCTTGAGATTAGAGAGCTTTGATATTTGACCACTATTTATGATATTATTTGGTCACAATGACATTAGTTCTTATCGGGAGAGTACTTTGAATAGAATAACGAGATACAAACCTGTATATATTCAATCACGTTTGCTTCCATTTATTTTTGATCAGCGCTTCGATACACAACATCCAAACTTTTACATATGTGCGCATTATGTATTCACACGTTTACCTCATATTTCTTTCAATAGAATCGAACCATAATGTCTTAATGACTTGCAGAAAGACGATTCTCTGCCGATCCTTCAGTCATATTGCATGATCATAATTCCTACATGGTGACGGTAAACTTCTGCGTTCTGTCTCATAATACACTAATGCGTCAGTTTATTATATGTAATATCTGCATTAGGTCACAGTAGAGTGAGTTTTGAGCAAAAACATTGTGTATTATTCTCATACTGTCACTGACTCTCTGAAAAGCCCTGCATGGATTGAAGCGCACACATATATATTTTGATTGATTAATAAAAAGTATCCCATTCACTTTGTTTTAGAGTTCTGTGTAATAATCTATTAGTCAGAACTGTTAAACAGAGATACTAAACTAATGATGACAGAGAACAGAAGATCTGTGTGCTCAGGTGCTGGCATTCTCAGCGCCATCAAAATAAAAGTCCTGCTTCCCACACATAGGCCAAAAACAGAAAAAATTACTGGCCAATGCCGATAATCTAAAACTGCCAAATATCGGCCAAACAGAAAGAAAAAATATATTAGCTGAAGCCAATAATTAAAAAATACAAAATATCGGCCAAAAAGGGGAAAAAAGGCAGATGCCGATAATTAAAAATGCTAAATATCGGCCAAACAGAAAGAAAAAATATATTAGCTGTAGCCAATAATTAAAAAATACAAAATATCGGCCAAACAGGGGAAAAAAGGCAGATGTCGATCATTTAAAAATGCCAAATATCAGCCAAACAGAAAGAAAAATATATTAGCTGATGCGAATAATTAAAAAATGCCAAATATCGGCCAAACAGAAAGAAAAAAATATATTAGCTGAAGCCAATAATTAAAAAATACAAAATATCGGCCAAAAAGGGGAAAAAAGGCAGATGCCGATAATTAAAAATGCTAAATATCGGCCAAACAGAAAGAAAAAAAATATTAGCTGTAGCCAATAATTAAAAAATAAAAAATATCGGCCAAACAGGGGAAAAAAGGCAGATGTCGATCATTTAAAAATGCCAAATATCAGCCAAACAGAAAGAAAAATATATTAGCTGATGCGAATAATTAAAAAATGCCAAATATCGGCCAAACAGAAAGAAAAAAATATATTAGCTGAAGCCAATAATTAAAAAATACAAAATATCGGCCAAACAGGGGAAAAAAGGCAGATGCCGATAATTAAAAATGCCAAATATTGGCCAACCAGAAAAAAAAAATTGGCCAATGCTGGGAATAAAAAAAAATAAAATAAATGCCAAATATCAGCCAAACAGGAAAAAAATGTTGTCCGATGCTGATAATTTAAAAATGCCAAATATCGGCCGATATATCGTCGACCACTACAGAGAATCACGAGATCTCCACAACAGCTGAACGTCCGAACACAAACACACATGACCTGCAGCAGATCTTCTTCATCTTCAGGGGATTTGTGGCTTTAAATCGTTAGCGTGAAACTCTGCTTCATATCTAGATGAGTAGAAAACACATGCAGATGGTGCGGCCACTTATTTCAACATTAGAGCTCATGCTGTTAGTATTACATCTGCTTTCAGCAAGAACACTTTTCTTTTCTGCGCTCAAGTCTTGAGAGACACAAACATCCAGCACTGGGAAAGAAACGGCCTTCCATGAAAACACAATAATAATGTCATATTCATATATAATATACATCTGTAAATCCCTTTGGATAAAAGCGTCTGCTAAATGCCTAAAAGTAAATGTAAATAACATCCATAAGATTGAGGAGCTGCAGCATTTCTACAGTAGATTCACTTAGTATAATGATTAATTTTATTGATCTATTCTTTTTCGTTATGCAAGAAAAACTAATATTAATATTAATATTAATATTAATATTACTGTATAATTATTACATTGGAACACTGTTTACATATTAATATGAATATTATTAATATTACAATGAATATTATAATTATATTATAAAAAATATTAAGTTAGATCAATTATAAATAAATAAATACAAACACTGAACAAATCAATACAAAAATTAATAAATCAAATTTGATTTAAATAAACAAGTCAAATTAATAGATTTATATTAAATAAATAAAAGACTTTATTAAATGAATAAAATTAGATTTAAATTAACAAAGACAGTTAAATAAAATAAATGAAATAATGATTACATAAATATGACTGAAATAAATACATTGATAAAAATACATAACTAAATAAAATGTGGCTTAAAAAATTAATGTTTTAAATAAAAAAGCTAAAAATTAATGAAGTTTTATTTAAATATTTTATGAATTAAAATGAATAAAGCTGATTTAAGTATAATAATAAATTATTTAAATAAATAGATTACAATAAATACTTTTAATAAATTTAAAACAAATAAATAAATTTGATTAAAATAAATAAAAATTAATACAATTTTATTTACATAAGTAATAAATTAATCAATTTGACTATAACAAATAGATTCAAACTGGGATGATACACTTTCAAAAGAAAGAAAAGTCATCTTTCGGAAGAAAGTAAGACTGATGGAGAATAAATGATAACAATGTTTAACAACCTGCATGTTAAACATTATTACAAAATAATTTCACTCAAACTTCAATTTTCACAATACATACTGTTTCACAGCAGCTCGACAGAGAGTGAGCTTCAGGGAAGTTTAAGGGTCTGTTAAAGTCTTTGACTGCGATGGAGCAGGTTTAGGAGCTGCTCGTGGACACATGGAGCACATTAAAGCAGCTGACCCTCAGACACGACCTGGCTCCAGCCTTCACACGTTCCCACACTCTCTCTGCTGTAAAGCTGCTAATTGGCCTAACGTCTGCTCAGTGTCCTGCCCGCCTCGTTAACACGCTCGCTTTAACGACTCACGAGTGTTTTCACCAGCTCCCAGCACTCGCACAGACTAACAACTACATACAAAACACATTCGATACGTGTACAGCGCATTACACTGTGATGGGAATTAATTAAAGCCATTATTAAACAGCAAAGGCCGTGACTGAATTAAATAAACCGTCTGAACTCTTTCAGAACAGGGCTTTGCAAACTGGGTCTGGGGTCCGTTATAAGGTGCATGGAAAATAAATAAATAATAAAATATAAGTTCAACTAGCTAAATTTGACAGAAAATTAAAAAAAAAGATAAAAATAAAAAAACATTAAATGAATTAATTTGAATTAAATAAATACATAAAACATATGGAAATGTTTATAAAAATTTAATAAAATTTTATTTAAATAAACAGACGTTTCAATAAAATAAATAAAAATGATTAAATAGATATAATTGAAATAAATTGATAAATCAATCAAATTTGATTTGAACAAGTAATAAATTAATATTTACAACAAATAGATTAAAATAAATTAATAAAAATGTGATTTAAATAAATAAATAGTTTAAAATACAATTCAATTTTAAATAAATAATTAAATAACCAAGTAAAAACATTTGAATACATTAAAATATTTAACAAAGAAATAAATTTTAAAATGAATAGAAAAAAAGCAATAAACTAATACATCTGATTTAAATAAAAAACAAACAAACGTTTGATTAAAATAAAAAAAGATTTCAATAAATAAACATGATTAAAATAAATTCACTGATAAAATATAAATACAATTTTGATTAAAAATAATATATCTAACAGGACACTACTATAGTGAGTAGGGGAAAAATGCAATGATATAAAGAAATATAAACTAAATATTTTCCCATAATATTTTACACAAATGTATAATATTCATTTTTTGCAGTATTAATTTGTAAAATATAGCTGTCTTTTATATATTTGGATGGGTCCCTCGCATGAGGATGAACATATTTGGGGGTCGGTTTAGTGGACATCACACAATATCATCTGACCACTCATTAAAGCAGCAGGACATCCACAGACGCAGCCAGACCGCCCAAGAAGAGGAATAAATCATCTTTCCATTGATGTATGGTTTGTTAGGATAGGACAATATTTGGCTGAGATACAACTATTTGAAAATCTGGAATCTGAGGGTGCAAAAAAATCTAAATATTGAGAAAATCATCTTTAAAGTTGTCCAAATGAAGTTCTTAGCAATGCATATTACTAATCAAAAATTAAGTTTTGATATATTTACGGTAGGAGATTTACAAAATATCTTCATGGAACATGATCTTTACTTAATATCCTAATGATTTTTGGCATAAAAGAGAAATGGATAATTTTGACCCATACAATGTATTGTTGGCTATTGCTACAAATATACCCCAGCGACTTAACACTGCTTTTGTGCTGCAGGGTCACATGTAATCATGCATAAATGCACTTTTCAGAAATCTTCAATGACTTTTGTATGATAAACTGTATTGGTGGTCACCACTTAATGTTCAATGTCCTGAAGCAAAACCAGCTGAGAGTCAGTGATTAATATTATAGCATATTAAAAGAGCTGCAGTTCCCAGAAGGCATTGCGGGCGATGCATGAGTGTGTGTTGTTCTCACTGTCACATCAGATCTGTGAGTGTTGAAGAGAGCAGAAATGGCCAGCTGTTCCATCACACACATCTGGAGCTGACACTTACAGATTCATATTAATAATAGCAATGAGTAATGATTACAGGAATAGTTTATTTACAAATGAAGATTTCTTGAGCATGTGCTCACTCTCAGGTCATCCGAGATCAGGATGAGTTAGTTTCTTCATCAGGTTTGTAGAAATGTAGCATTGCATCAGTGTCTCAGCAATGGATGCTCTGCGGTGAATGGGTGCCGTCAGAATGAGAGTCCAAACAGCTGATAAAAACATCACAATAATCCACAAGTAATCCACAGCACTCCAGTCCATCCGTTAACATCTGGAGAAGACAAAAGCTGAAACACATCCAGCATTAAGACGTTTTTAACTAAAATACCATTGAGTCCATAATCCATAATAACGCTTCAAAAAAAACAATGCTGATCATAACAACAACACTGCCCCCTGCTGCACATGCTGTGAAATCACGATGAAGAGCACAACATGAATGTGATCATGGCCTCATTTATAAAGACAAGTGTGTTGGCAAACACATTTTTCGTGTCAGTGTCTGCCTTTATAAAAGCAGATTAGTTTCTTACTTTTGATGCAAGATGAAATCTATGGAACTTACAACCAAACCTGATCTGACTATTCCAATAAAGCAGAAAAATGATGGTCTTGTTCATCAGACTGATTTCAAGCTGTGATAACACGCTGGAGGACAGAGAGACATCAAAACACACTTCACACCAGACCGAGAACATCTGACTGAATGAAAGAATATATATATATTTTTTAAATGTAACATCTTGTTGCAATATTTTACAAAAATATATTTGGTCAAAATCCAATGTTATAAAAGATGAAGTGCTATTCAGGCTATTTAAGACAACATTGGATCTTTTTTTACCCTTGTAAGACCCCCCCCCCCTCATAAAACACTTTCTCATTTTGATCTAAAAAAAAGTGAGTTGTCACTGAAAGGTGAGGAGTTTGCATCTATGATTAAGGAATCTGTCAAAGTTTGGTGCAAAAAACTCTGAAAACTAAAGATTTTACGCAAACCAGAGACCTAAAGCTTAAGGAAGTTTGTTTCCACCACAGGACAAAAAAAAACTTTTTTTCAGAATTCAGTCAGAATTGTGAGAGAAAAGTCATATAAACTCAGAATAAGATTAAGAAAAAAAAATGAATTTTTTAATTTTTTAATTCCATGGCAGAAACAGAATTGTGATATGCAAACTCTGATTTCTGAGAGAAAAAGTCAGAATTGCGAGACGTAAACTTACTAATCACAAGTTTATAATTAAATATAAAGTGAAATATAAACTCAAAATTCTAAGAAAAAAAGATGCAATGAGCTTTTTATTTTTTTACTCCATGGCAGAAACAAGATAGCTCACGGACATGCAGCAGACAAACGAGACGACATGTATCAAATGTACAACTGATGCCGTTTAATGTGTAATAATGTGTAGCTAGGCACATATTTTAAATTAGAGATCAACAGATATTGACTTTTTTTTATAACCGATACTGATGTATTTACGTATGTCTGATATGCAGAAACGATATTTATTTATTGTTTTACTTCTGTTTTTGGTATTGTAAATTTATATTATTGTAATTATTTAATTGTTATTATTATAAAATGTTTAATTTATACATAAATGATCAACTTTGCATAAACAATCATTTAAATGAAGGCTTAGGTTTGTTTATTTACCTAAAGAGTAATAATTACACATTGTCAGGAAAATAACAAACCAAACAGTAAATACATTACATTAGGATCCATTGCCAATGGCATGTTATCAGAATTATTAATGTTTTTGTCAGTCTAGATTATGAAATACCTGCTGATAGCATTTATCGGTGGATATGATATAACAAAACTGATATTCGATTAAGTAAAAGGCTTAAATATCGGTAAAATATCGGTAAAACCGATTATCAGCTGATTTTAATGCAAAGATTGAGACTTTCAGTTAGACTTCTGAACTTCATGACCCATTCAAGTCCCTCAAACTGAAATATGTGTTTCACTGCAGAAAATCGCGTTAAATAAAGCTGAAAAGAGGACATTTAATTATGGTCAAATCAGAGTGCGGTCGAGAAAAATACAGTAAACTATAGCTGATCTGAGGGCTGGTTTAGATATTGTCTAAGTTCAGGATTGTTATGCAGTGCTGGCCAAAGTGATTATAACACTAGTATTCTCAGCAGCTAAAAATGGTTTTAAGTCAGTTATTTCTATCTTTTTATTTAATAATTATAATATGACCACATGGTGAACCTATCAACCGAACTCATATAAAGCATTGTAGCAATAGCCAACAATACATTGTATGGGTCGAAATTATCAATTTTTCTTTTATGCCAAAAATCATTAGGATATTAAGTAAAGATCATGTTCCATGAAGATATTTAGTAAATATCCTACCGTAAAAATATCAAAACTTAATTTTTGATTAGTAATATGCATTGCTAAGAACTTCATTTGGACAACTTTAAAGATGATTT
>NW_015644002.1:55198-60166 GCF_001515625.1 Sinocyclocheilus rhinocerous
ATATTAGGTAAAGATCATGTTCCATGAAGATAGTTTGTAAATGTCCTACCGTAAATGTATCAAAACTTAATTTTTGATTAGTAATATGCATTGCTAAGAACTTCATTTGAACAACTTTAAAGATGATTTTCTCAATATTTAGATTTTTTTGCACCCTCAGATTCCAGATTTTCAAATAGTTGTATCTCAGCCAAATATTGTCCTATCCTAACAAACCATACATCAATGGAAAGCTGATTTATTCAGCTTTCAGATGATACATACATCTCAATTTGAGAAAATGTACCCTTATGACTGGTTTTGTGCTCCAAGGTCACATTTATTTTTCATTTAATACAATGCACATCAAAAACACTAATTATTTTGCAGTGGGTGAAAAGGGAAATCAAGAAAATTTTAGGAAGGAATGTACCAACAATCCCATTGTATTTTTTACTTGATGGATTTCACACAGACCAGTTTAGCAAATTCCCGTTATTCAAAACATGCAATTATTCAAGATACATTATTAATGGTTGCCAGTAAGATGATTACTGTAAAACTGTATGTACCTACTTTAATGGAATGGACACAAAAACAGAAAAAAAAAAAAGAATAGAGTGTAATCCTTGAAGTGTAATTAAACCTTAAATGTAGTTTTATTTATTTCCTTCTACTGTATTTCCTTTAATGTTTGAATCAGATGTTAGTTTTAACATTTGCTGCAACAGCTGTAAGGGATTTTTTAATATTTCTAATAGTTTATCTGTTTTTTTCTTCATTTTTATTATGATATATAAGCATTATGTAAACAGTTGTTTTGTTTATAAAAAAAAATAATAATAAAAAAAAAAATACTCTGGTGTGACCTGAGTTAAAAAAATATTCATTTTGATCCCGTCATTAAAATTACTGAAGCCATCACTGTAACTAGTGAAACATAATTGAACCCTTTTTAAGATTAAGTAATTCTTGAAGTGTAAATAAATAAATATAAATACAAATAAGTAATAAAAACTAAATAAGTCAAAATTATATATATATATATATTTTTTTTTTTGTTATGGAACAGGAGTTTAAAAAAATGCTGCAAAACCCATGAACTCAGAATTGACTCAATTTACTTTGTCCTAAAGAAAAAAAAAATGTTTGTTTTTATAATCATTCATGAAGCTCTTTTTCTGCTTATGTGTGGCTGGAAAAAATAACTAGCAATCAAATCCTAATGAGTAAAATCAATCCCACCGTACATTATATCACTCGGAAACGTGTCCGATTACATCCGTTAATCTAACGAGTCTAATGAATCAGTGCTGAATCTCATTAGATGAACAAAACAAACACAAGTGAAACATCTGGACTCCTTACAGTAATGAGAACGAGGGGTTTCCACATCAAAGTAATGAGAATAGAGGAAATGTGTTTCATTAACATGAAAATAAATGTCATGATATAAAGAAATCAATGGTTTTAAAAATAGGCTTAATTTTTATCATGCAAAACTGCCTGTGAAATGTGATCTGGATGTGTTTTCATGAATCCCGTCAACATTTCACAGCCAATCTCAGTGTCTGTTCATAAGAAAACACAAGTGACAGACCCTGGCACATCTCTCCTGCGGTGAAGGCCCGTCTCTGACCTCCATCAGCTGACCGTCCACCAGCCAATCCAACAGCACCGCCAGCAGCTTCAGCAACGGCTGATAATAAGTAATCAGATTATTTTTTTAAGTAACTAGTAAAGTAACACATTGCTTTTTAATTTAGAAGGAAATATCTGAGTTACTTTGTTTCCATGTGTTGAGTGACAGCTCTGGTGTTGCCATGGTCACAGAAGTCAGGAGTAAGTGCAGAGCGTTGTGTGTGAACATGATCTTACTGTATTACTGACCTTCGATTATCTATTTTAATCATTCTAATAGGCAAAAATAACACATTTGTGTTTCATTTTAGTTATTGCTGAATAGTGTTGAACTTTCTTCTCTTCTGCGTCATATTCTTCATGCTGCACCCTCTACTGTACAGACGAGAATTTACATTTCCTTCAGCCTGAGACGTATTCATTTCACTCTTGTTGTGAAAGTGCTTTTACATTTGTAAAAGAAGAACTTTTTATATTAAAAACAAACAAGCAAGCCCTGCCCAGATTTACAAAGTAACGTAACGCATTACTTTCCATAAAAAGTAACTAATTAACGTAATTACCTAGTAACATAACGCATAATTTTTTACATAAAAGTAACTAAGTAACGTAATTACTTAGTAACGTAAAGCATTACTTTCCATAAAAAGTAACTAAGTAACGTAATTACTTAGTAACATAAAGCATTACTTTCCATAAAAAGTAACTAATTAACGTAATTACCTCGTAACGTAACGCATTATTTTTACATAAAAGTAACTAAGTAACGTAATTACCTAGTAACGTAACGCATTATTTTGTACATAAAAGTAACTAAGTAACGTAATTACTTAGTAACGTAATGCATTACTTTCCATAAAAAGTAACTAAGTACCGTAATTCCTTAGTTACGTAACGCATTACTTTCCATAAAAAGTAACTAATTAACGTAATTACCTAGTAACGTAACGCATTATTTTTTACATAAAAGTAACTTAGTAGCGTAATTACTTAGTAACGTAACGCATTACTTTCCATAAAAAGTAACTAAGTACCGTAATTCCTTAGTTACGTAACGCATTACTTTCCATAAAAAGTAACTAAGTAACGTAATGAGTTACTTTTTTATGGAGTAATGCAATATTGTAATGCATTACTTTTTAAAGTAACTTTCCCCAACACTGGTCCTCATTAGAGTTCCCAGCATGCTTTATAATGAACAGAACTCCTCTGATTGAACGCTGCAATCACAGGTGGCAGGAAAGCGCTGCTGATTGCGGTGTAAACAGCTTCATCAACATGCGCCGCGTCACTCGCTCATTAAACCAAACACAGAACACACATACTTTGCCTGCTGCTTTATTTGATGGAGGTTTCTCTGGTTTGCTGGGTTTGGGGTCGTACGCTTTAGGAACAGCCATTTCTCGGCTCCTGTGTGTCGTGAAGGACTTGTACTTTCTCTGTGCAAAAACAAACACACAAGAGAGTTCATTTGTCCTGAATATTTACACCACTGCTTGGAATAATTAACATTTTAATGTTTTAGAAAGAAGTCTCTTCTGCTCACCAGGAATGCATTTGTTTGATCAAAAACACTGTAAAAATTGTGAAATATTATTCTAATTTAAAACAACTGGTTTCTATGTGAATATCTGTTAAACTGTAATGTATTTCTGTGATGCGCAGCTGTATTTTCAGCATCATTACTCCAGTCTTCAGTGTCACATGATCTTCAGAAATCATTCTAATATGCTGCTCGAGAAACATTTCTGATTATTATCAATGCTGAAAACAGTTGTGCTGCACAATATTTTTGTGGAAACCGTGATATGTTTTATTTTTCAGGATTCTCAGATGAATAGAAAGTTCAAAAGAACAAAATTTATTTGAAATGGAAATCTTTTGTAACATTATAAATGTCTTTACTGTCACTTTTGATCAATTTAATGCATCCTATTTATTTAGTAAAAGAAATTAATGCTTGAAATATTGGAAATACAGTTAAAAATAATGGTAGGGCAAGTTCAAATCAGAACTACCGAAGGGGCCAGCAGAAAAAAGTAATTATTTTGATCCCTGCAATGCATCAGATACAGAATAGCTTGACTTGAGTGAAAACATCAGAGAGAGAGAGAGAGAGAGAGAGAGAGAAATCTTTTGCAACATTATAAATGTCTTTACTGTCACTTTTCATCAATTTACTGCATCCTTGATGAATAAAAGTACTATAATTTTTTTTTTTAATCTTACCCCAAATTTTGAATGATAGTGTATCACAGTTTCCACAAAAATATTGTGCAGCACAACTGTTTTCAACATTGATAATAATCAGAAATGTTTCTTGAGCAGCAAATCAGCATATTAGAATGATTTCTGAAGATCATGTGACACTGAAGACTGGAGTAATGATGCTGAAAATACAGCTGCGCATCACAGAAATACATTACAGTTTAACATATATTCACATAGAAAACAGCTGTTATAAATTAGAATAATATTTCAAAATTTTTACATGTTTTTGATCAAACAAATGCAGCCTTCGTGAACAGAAGAGATGACTTTCAGAAACATTTTAAACTCTAAATTATTCCAATCTTTTGGTTATTCAGTGGTAACTGTACTAAAAACACAGTGCTTGTCTCGTACCTGCAGGTTGAACTTTCCGTGACTCACATTCCAACTTCCTGTTCTGCTCACTGAGCTCATTCAGCTGCACAAACGAACTCTCGTTACTCATCATCACAGACAGAATCAGACGAGTCTCACTGTAACATCAACACCGCTGAGAGCAATTTACAGTATATACAGTGTGACGACAGACACGAGCGCAGATTTACAGCACAAGATGAGACGAGAAAGAGCTTGTTATTAAGAACTGTTTGTCAGACAGTTTAAGTGGTTACGGTCCATCAAAATCCAAATGAAAAGAGAAAATAATCAAACGACACGAAACACCTTTCATTCACTGCACTATACAAACACAGACATTACAACATGACTGTTTCATAGAGAATATATTTTTTCATTGAATTTCCAGAGTTAAAAATATATATATATAGTGCCTTGCGAAAGTATTCATACCCCTTCATTTTTTCCATGTTTTGTTATGTTGCTGCCTCATACACCATATTGACAAAGCAAAAAACTGATTTTAACATCTTTGCAAATTTATTTAAAAAAAAAAACTTAAATGATTCCATTGCATAAGTATTCAAACCCTTATCTGGGACAGCTGAAATTTAGCTCAGGAGCATTCATATCGCTTGTAGATGTTACTACACTTCGAGTGAAGTTAACCTGTGGCAAATTCAATTGAATGAGTATGATTTGGAAAGACACACACGTCTTAATAAAAGGTCTAACAGCTGA
>NW_015644002.1:60244-77047 GCF_001515625.1 Sinocyclocheilus rhinocerous
GAGACACACACACACACACACACACACACAGAGAGACACACACACACACACCGAGAGACACACACACACATACACCGAGACACACACACACACACACACACACACAGAGAGACACACAATATGACAACTACATAACTAATAACAGTGATATGAGAACAGGCTGATATTTTTTACCTAAAAGCAGACTTTAGTGCTCAAGCACTCATTCCGACGCGACACGTGTTGCAAGTTCAGCTTGACAGTGAGAAAAATAACAAAACAAGAAGAAACCATTCAGATCACAAAACAATTTTGCATAAAATGAATGGCATAAATAATTATTGATTATCATTAATAGTCATTATTGTTTCAAAGACTAGAAATAAAACCAATATTAGTTGAATGTATTGGTTACTCGAAACTGGAAACAAAAACTTTAAAAAACTCATGCAGATAAAAGCTTTTAACTGATTGTCAGTAGTTTAAATGTCAGTGACATTACTGAGAAACTATTATAGTTTTGATTAATATTTTGAATATATATATATATATATATACACACACACACACACACACACACATTTAAAATTTTTATTTTAAGGCAAGGAACTCATGGAAAAAGCCATTGATTTTTCATGCATTGCTCAATTTTGAGATGTTTTGGTTTTTTCTGTCTATATTTTGAAGGTTTCTTAGAATACAATTTCCCTCATTTATATAACATAACATTATCAAACCTTTAACTCTAATATGACAACAAAATCAAACCAGAATTTTGAAACTGCTTTAATGTTCAGATTCATCGTCTGGTAATGTATGTAAATTAGTGCATGTTTAATTACATGATGCCTAATTTGCATATTTAAATATAACATTTTAGAAAAGTTGTAATACAAAACTATTATCTTAATATACTGTGATTAATCAACTGAGGAAAGTTCTACCATATTCACCCATGGTGTCTTAATTTTGGTTAGTTAGGAACTGACATTTTTAAAATATAGTTTTCTATATATATTTTTGAACTAATTTTGATTTCAGTTTTAGCTATTTTACAAGTTAAACTACATAAAAATGAGGAATGCTGCCTTGGCAACTAGCTGAAATAAATTGGCTATATTCATGGCAAAAGCAAAGCAAAAACAACTTATAATTGCAATATCTTTCTGATACATTGTTTACAATAATTTAACAATTTTGTCTTAAAAAATTATTCAGATGAAATAAAATGAGTTTAAGTTTTTTTATATTTTATTTCATTTCAGTTAAAGTTTATTTTGATTGATTAAAGTTTATTTAGATTAAGCCATTAGACTTTTAGGCCTGGTTTCACAGACAGGGCTTAGACTAAACCAGGATTAGGCCATAGCTCAATTAGGACATTTAGGTAATTTTTATAAACGTGCCTTAGGAAAAAAACATTACTGGTGTCCCTCTTGAGACAAAACAATGTCACTGATATATTTTAAGATCAATCAGTGTAAGTTTCTTTCAGCTGAAACAGCTCAGACTTACATTTAAGTCTGGAACTAGGCTTAAAGGGATAGTTCACCCAAAAATGAAAATGTGATGTTTATCTGCTTACCCCCAGGGCATCCAAGATGTAGGTGACTTTGTTTCTTCAGTAGAACACAAACGAAGATTTTTAACTCCAGCCGTTGCAGTCTATCAGTCGTATAATGCATGGCAATGGTAACAAAATCTATGAGAGTAAAAAAAACATGCACAGACAAATCCAAATTAAACCCGGCGGCTCGTGACGACACATTGATGTCCTAAGACACGAAACGATCGGTTTGTGATCGGATGCTGTGCGCGCGCTCAAGGAAGTTGGACATAGTGTTGTATTAGAGGTAAAAATTATATAAATACTGTTCGGTTTCTGGCACAAACCGATCGTTTCGTGTCTTAGGACATCAGTGTGTCGTCACGAGCCGCAGGGTTTCATTTGGATTTGTCTGTGCATGTTTTTTTTTACTCTCATAGATTTTGTTACCATTGCCATGCATTATACGACTGACAGACTGCAACGGCTGGAATTAAAAATCATCATATGTGTTCTACTGAAGAAACAAAGTCACCTACATCTTGGATGCCCTGGGGGTAAGCAGATAAACATCACATTTTCATTTTTGGGTGAACTATCCCTTTAAGCCCTGTCTGTGAAACCAGGGGTTAAACAGGTAGCCAGTGGACACAGACTAGTCTCATCTGTCTCATAGAATAGTTGGACTGAAATGCTACAGCTCAATTTGCACATTTGTTAATGTTATTATTATCATGTAGTTGCACTCAAGTTGCTACGTTACTGTACTACTGTTTTGCACACAAGTCAATATTGCACACTTGCACATACAGATGTACAGTCTATATTTCTACTTCTGCAGCATAGTTTTACTTTTATTATGTTTGTTTGTGTGTGTGTGTGTGTGTGTGTGTGTGTGTGTTTGAGTGTGTGTGTGTGTGAAACCTGTCTCTGTGCAGAACACGTTCGTCTCTTCCGGAGAATCATCTTCATCACTCGGCTCGTCTTCAGCACTGTCGGGTCTACTGGAACATAATGAGACAGCTGTGAATTCACTGCAGTTAATATTAATATTAACTAGATTGAAAAGTTTGTAGACAAACTTTAAGTTGCTTGAAAAAGCCTAGCCAGAAAGTTTTTTTTTTAAGTTTGCAGTCTGAAGGTCTTCCGTTCGAAGTAGTTTGAAATTTTAAATATTTTTAAAGATTAAAGTTTGAATGTTTTCAAGGCAATACAGTCTATCAGAAAAACAGATAGGTATAAAACATAGGGTAAAAAGCTAGGGTACCTGGAGTGGTTGCTAGGGTGTTTCTAGCATGACTAGCATGTTGATAATATGTTTCTAGCATGATTACCATGTTACTAGCATGTTTGTAGCATGATTAGCATGTTGCTAGGATGTTGCTAGCACCATAGACATAATAAATACCTAGACGCCTCATTGGCCGCTCGACCGCATGTCAATGTGGCCGCCATATTGGTGAAGGCAACTGTCATATCGGGACAGGCGAAAACATACCTGACTCGTCGGCAGCTTGGCCTCAATGATGGTAAATTATTAAATTATTAGTGCTTAAAGATGTATTATTTAGATTTTCTTCCAGTATTTCAAAGGGAATGAGCTGTGTTCTGACCTGAAGCACAAGAAAAGCTCAAATGTTGGGGTTGAAGACAGAGAAAGCAATGAAACAACTTAATTTAATTTAATGTACATTCAAATGACAAAACATGTATATGTCACAGTTATACTACATTAACATTAGAATTGTAAACCGAAAAAATCAATCAAATCAACAAGTGAGACAAGTGTGAGTTTTCACAATTTCTTACGAAAATTTATAATTTTCCAAACCTAACTAAATAACTGGAGGCAGAGTTATTTTTAACTCCATGTAGATCACAAACCTCTGAAATCGGTTGATAAATGTAAACGTTATCGTGTTTTTATCCAGAAAAAAACGCAGCTCCCCCGTTTATGCCTTCACAAACATGGCGGACGCGTTGACGTATCGCAGTAAAGGCTCAAAGCGGCCAATGAGGCGTCTAGGTATTTATTATGTCTATGGCTAGCACGATTAGCATGTTACTTGCATGTTTGTAGCATGATTAGCAAGTTACTAGCAGGTTTCTAGCACGATTAGCATGTTGCTAGCATTATTAATATGTTACTAACATGTTGTTAACATGATTAGCATGATACTAGCATGTTTCTAGCACGATTAACATGTTGCTAGCAAGATTAGCATGTTACTAGCATGTTTGTAGCATGGTTAGCATGTTACTAACATGTTAACATGATTAGCATGTTACTAGCATGTTGTTAGCATGATTAACAAGTTACTAGCAGGTTTCTAGCACGATTAGCATGTTGCTAGCATGATTAGCATGTTACTAACCTGTTGTTAACATGATTAGCATGTTACTAGCATGTTTGTAGCATGATTAACAAGTTACTAGCAGGTTTCTAGCACAATTAGCCTGTTGCTAGCATGATTAGCATGTTACTAGCATCTTGTTAGCATGATTAGCATGTTATTAGCATGTATCTAGCATGATTAGCATGCTGCTAGTATGTTTTATCCAAAGTGACTTACAAATCCAAAGCGACTTACAAATGAGGACAATGGAAGCAATCAAAATCAACAAAAGAGCAATGATATGCAAGTATTATAACAAGTCTCGGTTAGCTTAACGCAGTACACGTAGCAAGGTTTTTTTTTTTAATTATATAATAAATAAAAAGAAAACAGATAGAATAGAAAAGAATTGAGCAAGCTAATTTTAGAGGCCTTTTTTGCTTTTTGTTAATTGTATAATAAATAAAAAGAAAACAAATTGATAGAATACAAAAAGATTAGAGAAGCTAGTGATAGTTTTTTATTTTTTATTTTTTAAAGAAAACAAGCAGTAAATGAATAGAGCGCAAATCTAAAAGGGACAGCTTTTTTTTTTTTTTTTTTAAGAATAGAATTAGAATAGAGAGTGCTAGATTTAGTTAATTTAACATTGTAATGAAAAAAAAAATCCAGCTAAAAACCAGTTAAAACTAGCTAAGAACCAGCTGAACCAGTCAAAAACCAGCTAAAACCAGCCTAGTACCAATAATAATAATAATAATTACAGCAGATGATATCTGAGCCCTGACCTTCGTGGACGGTGAGAAAGCGTCCTGTAGATGTCTCAGTGAGCGTGATTTGACCAAGTACAACATGTTCCTGGAACATCATTCCAATCAACCAATCAGAATTGAGGGATAACTTTTCAGGAAATGTCAGTTTTAGGCTTACAGTCAGGAATAGGCGCTTCTACACCTTGTTAATCAGCTATCATTTCCCTCTGATTTTAGAAGTAAATTATGGGTAGGGTTAGGTTTAGGGGTAGGGATTGGGTTAAGTCTGTATTTTTTGACAGTAATGTTGGTCCAGGATCAACAAAAGATGTTGATCCAGGAACATGTCTTACTTGGCAAAATCACGGCGACCAGATGTCTCTGAGGGTGTGTCCTGCAGCGTCACACATCAAACACAGGTGAGATCTGTGAGAACATCATCGTTACACTCACCTGCTCCTCCATCATCAGCCCACGCGTCTGAACCTGCTGAGACACGCTATTTCAGGCTCATTTCTAATGCAAGAGACTACAGACAAAAACTGTAGTTAAAAAGTTTCATTCACTGATCCATTTCGGTCCATTTAGTGTCATAACGTCTTTTCTTTCAGACTAGAGGAAAGAAAACATCAGAATACACATTTAAGTGTTTATTTTATTGCACTTGATCGGTTAGCTTCTGTACACTGTAAAACATTACCGTGAATTTAACGGTAAAAGACTGTAAAAATGCTACAGTAAAAACCTGTTAAATGGTTAATGGTAAATTCCCCTACTATACACGGTGAAAAACTGTATTGGACATTACATGTAATTTTACGGTAGTATACTGTTTTTGGAAGTGAAAAAGACCGTATAATTTACAGGGAATAACCGTAAATTGACATTCCCAGAATTCCCTGCATTACATTTCAAATGTGATGTTTTTTTGAATGCTTAGACTATTTACACTGCACACGTCTGCGGTGCAGTGCGGCTCTGATACGGTCACTGAAGCTGATTGCGGCCACTCAATGCTTGTGTTTATTCCAGAATCCAGCCGCGGGACGCACGTTTCTGAAGCGGCTCTCTGTGCTGCTTCTGTAAAGAACTAAAGATACACGCATACGCCTCCTTCGAATAAATATAGCCAAAATCCGTCAAAATCCCACCAAAATCCGTTGCCATGACTTATCGCTAGAGGCAAAAGGTTACATTTTAGTTGCATAACATTGGTTAATGGAAACGTCGTCATTTCGCAATACTTTTTTATCGACATTTATAAAATATCGCCAAAGTTTTGCGCAAATCTGTAATGGAAACGCGCCTAGAGTAGATGTCAGACTTTAAGGGCACACACTGTTTTTCATGCATCTGTCAGGTTTGAGATTTGGGGCTTTTTGGCTTTTCATAGTGCAAGTGTTTTTTCAGACTAATGGAAAGAAAACATCCAAAAGACACTGTTAAGTGTTTATTTTATAGCACTTTATCTATTTGTGTCAATAGATTTCAATTACAATACATGTTTTTAAAAGCGGTTTTCTCAAAGCGAGTTTTTTCTCCTACACTGAGCCATGAATCTCCTCTTCAGCAGCACTTACACACACCACACGTTACAGTTTTATTCCTGTCTGTATCCTGAAGGTTTTTACAGAGGGATTTGTTCATATGTAATTTGCTTGATTATATACATTTTACTCCCCAATAATTGAAACAGTATAAAATAAAAAAGAAAATATGATCATATTACCCCAATTTTACAGTCTCTGCACTGGCTACCTATTAAGTTCCGTATCAGTTACAAAATATTATTACTTGCCTATAAGGCCCTTAATGGGTTAGCTCCTGCGTACCTTACTAGTCTTCTACCACGCTACAATCCATCATGCTCCCTAAGGTCGCAAAACTCTGGACTTTTGGTAGTACCTAGGATAGCAAAGTCCACTAAAGGAGGTAGAGCTTTTTCGCATTTGGCTCCCAAACTCTGGAATAGCCTTCCTGATAACGTTCGGGGTTCAGAGACACTCTCTCTGTTTAAATCTAGATTAAAGACACATCTCTTTGGCCAAGCATTCAAATAATGCATATCATAATCTTGTACTGCAGTTCTATCTGATCAAATGCACATCATTATTATTCTTTAGTTTGGGTTAAACAAATCAATTTTGCTTGGTTGGAACAGCAGTTACGCTAATTATGTCTCTATTTGTTTCTGTGTTTGACATCCCGTGGTAACTAGGATTTACACAAGTTTCAGTCTGGATCCAGAACACCTGAGAAGAGATGATGCCAACCCCTCAGAGGACCTCAGATGATGCCAACCCTGAAACAACATATAAAACTACCATATTTTGCTATAAGTTTGATTGCATCATATAATAATTGCTGTTAATAGTGTTCATCGTCTGTTTGATTACGTCTTAAATTGATTTTTCCGTACATTTCTGCCATATGTACATTAACTGACAGTCACCACTGATAAGTTGTAGAAACTTAATTTGCTGTAAAGTTGCTTTGCAATGATTTGTATCGCGAAAAGCGCTATACAAATAAACTTGAATTGAATTGAATGTCAGCTGAAAGCAGGCGGTTCCACAATCACACGGGTGAGAACAAACAACACCTTTATGTTATCAGTGATGATTGACAATGAAGGGAGGCGTATCAGAGGAGAATTACAGACAGTAAGTTCATCTGCATGAGCCATTCTGTCTTTCAATCATATTCGAGAACAGATTAAGGCCTGCTGCCAAATGTGAATCCACCAGTGAAGCGATTAGCACCGAAGATCCCAGATGCTTTCTCCTTACTCTGATTAAAACCTGCATTTAGAAGGCCTGCTATAGCAGGTTGGTTGGGAGAACTACCAACACCAAACTTAAATGCCGTTGCAGAAGTGCTTTTGCTTTTCATATTTGGGTTTGACATCTGGCAGGCGACACAATGGCTAGACATGGCTTTATTTTTCACCAGGCAGACTTCACAGTCCCAATCCCCACCTTTTTTGGCAAAACCTATAAACGATGATGAGACAGGTGCATCGGCTTTAGGAGGCACAACTGAGGAGGAAAGCAAATGAGATGTTAATAATGTTAATAATGGGAGTAACTTTTGTTAAACCGTAAACAATCAGCACAGGTTCACACTGAACACAATAATAACCATTTTCAAAAACTGGGTATGAAGTGACATTATTCAACTTACCCTTAAACCATCGAATTTTAAACATAAAATATTTTGCAGTTGAAAACTGTAATGTTATAGACATTGTAATGTATCCCTATGTGTTATTGCAATACTCATCCTATTGCAAAATGCTTTAAATTGCAATAATATTGTCGCTGAAGTAGCATGATAACATCAAATCGGTGATTCCCACTTCTAATATTAGTTAAGTATACAGTATATTAAGTATACATTAAGTACCAAACCTAGTCTTATGTAGATGAGATATGGGAATAGAAAGTTTAATAAAGTCTTCTCACCTTCTCCAGATTTGATCTTGATCTCCGTCTCTTTGGTAACAACCAGCAAACGCTCCTGCATTTCAGAAAGCAGCAGCTCCACATTGCAAAAAAATGCTTTTGGATTTTCAGAAATGTTGGAAAGATCTTCAAATTCTTCAGACATGCATTCTGGGTAATTCTACACACAGAATACTAATAATGTACACCGAAGAAAATAAATATTATGTCAAAAGCCTAAATTCAAAAAGATGCCGAAACATAAATATAATCAAGTGGTTTCCTCATCAATAAATTGTTCTTCAAAACTAATGAACTGATTTTTTTTTTTTTTTTTAAATAAGAGTTTTGATAAAGCCATGTGTTGATCATCATCAGATGAGTTTGTTTGCTGTACCTGCAGAAAGTGAATGTGGTCTTCAGTGGTCAAGAACTGATCGAGCTCAGACACCTTCATCCTGAGGTCAGAGATCTTCTGCTGGACTTTCTCCTGAAGTCCTTCAATGCGACTGAGTTCATCTCTCTGTTGCTCTGCGATCAGCTCTTTCACGTGGACGCTTGTTTTCTGAACGGAGCACAGCGCTTCACTGAAGATCCGCTCGCTTTCAGAGACAGCCGTCTGCGCTGAACACTGTTCCACAGCAAGAACATCCACAAACAACACTCTTCAATTACCACATCATTGTTTCTCATAGACTAACAAATGCTTCTCAGATGTTTCTTCTGAAACAGATGTCTCCTGAGGAGATGAAAGGAGCCGTGCAATCAATACTCACTGTGACGGACTCCTCTGCCTGCTTTAGCTCTTTGAAATCCTTCTCTCTGTCTTGAATGTTCTGCAGAAACTTCTCACGTGTTTCCATTAACTTCATCTGGCCACAGAAAATAGCAAATAAAACTTGTAAGACATGTATGACAGAATTTTCCATTTTTGGCGAACTATCCCTTTAACACTGAACATTCTCAGAACATTCTGGAAAGGTTCTCTCAAAGTTAAAAATTGTTCCAGTAAAGTTAATAGAAAGTTACCCGGCCTTTTATAATGTTCTCAAAACATTAGCACAAAAACATTATTTAAACATTGCTCAGGCAACGTCAACATTTTATTTAGATGTTCATCATATTTTTCAAAAGTTACTACATTGTTTACAGTACATTTAAAAGTAATGCTCTCTGATCTTTATGTTAACAAAACGTTAGCACAAAAACATTGTTCATGGAACGTTTTTCTGAAACATTTGAGTTCGGCTTTCATCTCATGTTCTTTAAAAGTTACTAAGTAATTACTATTTATTTCAGAATGTTCAGAGAACATTAAGTAACGTTCCCATAATGTTTGCAAATTGATATAAAACTGAACAGTCACTTAATGTTTTTCTAACATTCACATAATCAAGAAAAATACGTTAAAAAAAAAAATGCACATTTTGAACGTTCTGAGAAAATAACGTTTTCGTGAAATTTATTTTTTTTAGTTGGGTAGATTGTCCAGTCCGGTCTCATGAAAATGTGTATAAATAGTACGCCAAATAAAAACATAAAATCGTGGTATTGATACGCAAAAATGGACTTTGGCGTGCATGATACACACGTGTTTGGCGTGCATGTAATACGCAGCTTTCGCGTGCATATGATACGCATCTACCCCACAAACCTAATTCTACCCATTTCGTATCATATGCACGCCAAAGTCAATTTCTGCGTATAAACAGTACGCCAAATCGAAACAAACTCGTGCAACTGATACGCACTTTCATGAGATCGGGTTGGATTGTCAGTTATCAATCAGTGAGGATCTACCTGTCTGTCTGCTCTTTCCTCAGAAGCTGAGACGCTGTCGTGGTTCTTGTGTTCATTTATAGCACACAGCAGACAGACACACTTCTGATCAGTGCGACAGAAGACATCCATCAGTTCCCTTTCATGGGAACGAGACACTGCGTCCTCTAGGGGTCGCTATGGGGAACGCCTCGTCGTGACCCGTGTCTGAAGCATACATTGAAAAAACACCAACTCGTTGGCCGGCGACAGCCATGACGTCACTACCGGTGCGACTATAGTGAAGAGAGCAGGTTTTGCTCTGAAGATCCATGGCTTCGGTCAGCAGGTGTTTCTTCCATCCGTGGAGATCATTGTGCTTCTCCAGGTGATTTCTGCAGAATGAGGAGACACAGGTGAGGCAGGATTGCACAGCTTTGGTTCTTCTGGAGGTGCAGGAATCACAGCTGACTTCATGTGCTTCAGCATCTTCATCATCTTCCTCCTTTGGTCTCATCTTCAACAGTTTCTCAGAAAGCTCCTTCATCTGCAGCCAGTCAGTGACAACAGGTTTGTTGGGAAAGGTTTGTTTGCACTGAGGACATCTGCGCACATCTTTATACCACAAACCTGTAATGCAGTCCTTACAGAAAATGTGCCCACAGGGAATAATCGCTGGATTTTTAAAGAAATCCAGACAGACGCAACACCTGAGATCGTCGCGATCGTCCGCCATATTTTGGATTGGAACACCTGTGTTCTGTCGAAGTCTTCCCCCTGTGACAGAACAGAAACTAAACTCTGACGCGTAAGTTTCGTTTGTTTGGAAACAGTGACTCTATGGAGTCAAAACAATGCCACATACACTTGCAAAAGAATTGAAGTATTGCAAAAGAAAAAAATTGCAAACGAAAATGAAGGTATTGAGAAAAAATAAATGCGCATTTTGCAAACAAAAATAAAGAATTGCAAAATATAAATGAAACAGAGCAAAAGCAATGATTTTGCTACACATATTTTCCATGGCCACAGCTACTAATTTATTTGCAACGCTGCGTTTCAGTCAAGTGTGAGCTTGCGATACCGTTTTTCCCTTCGCGCTTCACGTTTCTGCGCGTTTCACTTTATGGCATTGTTTTGACTCCATAGAGTGACTCCGCTACAGGAGTGGCTTGTTTTAGAACTCTGTTTTTCTTTCATTTTTATGCACCACTCTCTGTGTGGACTGTCAATCTCTATAATACGGTTGGGAAACAAATCTATTTTCCTCATGACAAGCGAATATTTGAAGAATACCCAACGCGAAATGAAGTTCTCGTACGAAAGCGTTTGGTTACGCACGTTATTTCAAGGAAATGTTCAGTTTCCAAAAATATTCCATATAGACGAAACTAGAACACAACATTAGGATATTTATATAGGTTACAAAAACGTTTCTTACAACATTCTACTAAATATACCCAATATATAATGTTATTTTAACGTTTAGTTTTAATATTCTAAGAACATTAAAATCTCCAGTTTTCTTGTCATGATTATAACGCCATTCATAGGTTACAAAAACGTTTCTTAGAAAGTTCATTAAGTACAAATAACATTATAAAGACATATTGAGAATGTTGATCTAAGAACATTTTCTCTCAACATTATGAGAATGTATATCAAATATTAATGAAGTTATAAGAACGTTCCATAAAAAATATTTTAAGAATGTTTTGTCCTAATATTTATAACTATTAAAAATGTTAGCTGCGGCAGTATCGTGTGTTTCCAGTAGTTGGACGCATTGTCTTGCAGTTGATTGTAAATAAAAAAGCACCCAAAATGCTTTCGTTAAATGAAGTTAATATATGTTTGTCATGTCCTTTAATTTTAGTATAAATGTAGTTGGTGTCCCCTTATTTGGATTTACGGTGTTATCTGAAAGTCCGTTTTGGCGGAATGTTATCTGAAAAACAAGAGCTAAGTTTGAAGTTTATGTGAAGTTTATTGAAAAGTCTATTGAGTCTATGGAAAAACCCAAAAAGAAAGCTTTATACATACAAAACAAACATAACAACAACAAAAAATCTTTGTCACTGTGCAAAACATTTCTAAGAGTTTTTTTTTTTGCAGATAGTAGTGTTTACATTATTAATACAAAGAAAAGTAAATATAAGTTTTTATGACTTTAGCATGTCAACGCTCTTATCTTCAAACCTCCTTCAATAGCTAGATTTTAATCTCATTCTGTCTTGCAGTGTTATCATTGTTCAAACATTAATATTAAGATTTTCAGTTGTCAGCGTGACCTCTGAAACAGTTATTAGACAGAAACAGCTTTACTTTTCAGATCGCTGCATGAACTCTGACATGCGACACTGACAGTCTGTTAAGGTTTTTGAGAAGGAATCTGCCAGATCCGGAGTCTTAAACTTGGCAGCAAACTGCTGAACTACAGCATCTCCATCTGTGGGAAATATGAGCACAATATGAGTAACTTAACTGACAAACAAGATGTAAATCTGTGGAGGTTTTGCAGTTTCTACCTGAGTAGTCTTCTGCTGTCCAGGACCGTGCGTTTGCATTGCTCATAGGTTTAGGATGAGTGGTTCTGGTAATGCAGTGGTTGACAAGCACCTTTTTATCCCCCTCTTGACACATAAACACACGGTAGCGCTTCTTCACGGGATGGAAAAGCATCTTAATGTCTCCTGCACCACAGGATTTCCACTTGTTAATATCACAGTCCCAGAGGAAAAGTTCGGTCCATTCGTTGAACAAAATCTCCTCTTCATTCTCCTCAACCGATGGAAGTTCCACCTTGACAGAAGCAATGACATGATGAAAATATAAAAGGAAAATTAAGAAAAACGAAATGTCGGTTTGGTAGAGTTCCAAGGTTAGTTCAAAGAGTGATAAGGGATCTGTGGAAAAGTTTAGAGAAAAACAGTCTAGAAAATGTAAAAATAAATAATACTAGAAAATAAGATCAAACTAATGAACTAAATAAATAAATGAATACATTTTATTAAAATAAATTGATTAAAATCTATTTAATTTTATTTGAAGATAATAATGAAAGATAATTTTATATTTGAATTAATAAAAAAATTGATTAAAATAAAATCTAAATAAATCATGAATAACTAAATAAAAACATTTCATTAAAATAAATAATTTTGAAATAGTGAAAATATAAAAAAATAAATGTAAAAAATATTTAAATAAATAATATATCTAGCAGTACAGTACTATAGTCAGTATAAAAATGCAATGATGTAACATAACAGAAAATAAATATTTGATATTAATATTTTATGCATATTTAAAATATAATTTTTTTTACAGCATGAACTGGGTTTTTTGGGTGAAATTGGGTCACTTGCACAAGGATTATCAAATGTGTACATGAAAAACTTATTATTGGTTATAATTTCTGTATATTACAGAGAAACAATTAACCAAAAACAATGTATGACTTCTACAACATTTCAAGAATTGTCAAGAATTGTCAAGAATTGTCAATGCACTTTTACACAGACAAACATAAAATGCTGCTTCTAGCAGGGAAGTGATTGGATATCTACATGATTAACCTCTTCATCATCATCATCATCATCATCATTGTTCTCTTCCTCTTCGTGATTTTGTGTCTCTGTTGCAGCTCCAGCATCTATAAAAATAAACAAAGATAAAGTTATCCATAACAGCATTATTAGCAGTATTAAGGCAAACTGGAGCATGTTATTTCTCTCACTGTCTTTAAACCAATCTCAGTAAAAACAAGCAATTAATTAATCTCAGTGCAACCTACCATGACCATCGACTGCATCAGGATACAACTTTCCTTTAAGAGATCTGACAGCCACTTCAAAATCTTCATCTAAGTGAGAGAAACACAGCTTAGAGGTAAACACGGCTCTGCAGAGCAATCATGATTTGAGCTGTGGTGCATAAAGAGCCAATAAACCAGAAGACAGTGTGTTTCTGTTGGGTATCGTTTGAATTTGATCAATTCCGATTCTGATTCTTATCGATTCGCAGTTTCGATTCCAATGTGGTTAAAAAATTGTAAATGAAGTCAAACATTTCGATATCAAACCTATTTATTCTATGTCTCTTTTCGCAAAACATTTAATTGCTGCTGAATACCATGAACAAAAATCAGCCGGCAACATAAAAACTGGACTCAATTAAGAGCTGCACGATTCTGGATAAATTGAGACTTTTTTGTTAAATGGAGGTTGTAGTTCTCACAATTCTGAAGAAAAAACGTTTCGATTCCAATGTGGTTAAAAAATTGTAAATGAAGTCAAACATTTCGATATCAAACCTATTTATTCTGTCTCTTTTCGCAAAACATTTAATTGCTGCTGAATACCATGAACAAAAATCAGCCGGCAACATAAAAACTGGACTCAATTAAGAGCTGCACGATTCTGGATAAATTGAGACTTTTTTGTTAAATGGAGGTTGTAGTTCTCACAATTCTGAAGAAAAAACAGACAAGTTAACAGAATCTCATGGGATTTATGAATGGAATGATTCAATGACTCACTACTTCTTGTTTCTATCTACTTGTTTCATTACTGGATGAATCAGTGTTTTTGAATGAATCTCTTGAATGAATGATACAAAGACAAATACACTTTTAACAGCCCCTTTTCACCACCTAAAAAAAAAAAGATGTGCACACAGGAATTGATATAGGTGGAATTTAAATTTAAATTTTACAATGAGTATCCGATTCCTGACCTTAAGTAACCGATTCTGGAATTGGAATTGATTTTCGATTCCCAACCCTATGTATTTCCATGCGCTAGTTAACGTTTAGCTTCCGCAGACAGTATTTATGTTTTTTTCCCAAGTAATCTAAATACTGTGCTTTACATGGTAACATCTAAACTGACTGGTTTCATGCAAGTCAGAAATGTAATTTAATTTGATTATATCAACCTGACAAATGAAAAAAACAGAAGTATTTTTTGTAGGTTAGATCAGCTAAATAGACCCTTCATATTTCTCACCATCATCATCCTCATCACTTGCGTATCCCGGCTCGTTTCTGTAACAGAAGAACGTGTGAGGAAGCATCAGTCTGGCTACCAGTTTGGCTTGTTCTGCTGTGGGTTTTCGGTCAAACACGATCTCAACATCAGCATCACTCTGCTCCGGAGTGCTCTTCTCTTCTGATTGAGAAAACAAACACATTACAGTTTATTAAAAACATCAGAGAATAATCATATTACGTTTTATTGATAAAATGACTGAACTTGCGCAGTTCATGTCTCACAATTCAGCGCTCATATCTCACAATTCAGCGTTCATATTTTGCAATTCTGCATTCATATCTTGCAATTCAGCACTCATATTTTGCAATTCAGCGCTCATATCTCACAATTCAGTGCTCATATCTCGAAGTTCAGCGTTCATATCTCGTAATTCAGCGCTCAAAAATCACAATTCAGCATTCATATCTCGCAATTAAGCGCTCAAATCTCGTAATTCAGCACTCATATCCTGCAATTCAGCACTCATATCTCGCAATTCAGTGCTCATATCTCGCAATTCAGTGCTCATATCTCGTAATTCAGCGCTCAAAAATCACAATTCAGCATTCATATCTCGCAATTCAGCGATCAAATCGTGCAATTCAGCATTTATATCTCGCATTTCAGTGCTCAAATCGTGCAATTCAGCATTTATATCTCGCAATTCAGCGCTCATATCTCGCAATTCAGTGCTCAAATCTCGCAATTCAGCATTCATATCTCGCAATTCAGCGATCAAATCGTGCAATTCATCATTTATATCTCGCAATTCAGTGCTCAAATCGTGCAATTCAGCATTTATATCTCGCAATTCAGTGCTCAAATCTTGTAACTCAGCTCTCATATCTCGCAATTCTGCATTCATATCTTGCAATTTGGCATTCATAAATCTCGCAATTCTGCATTCATATCTCGCAATTCCGTGCTCAAATCTCACAATTCAGCATTCATATCTCGCAATTCAGCACTCATATTTCGCAATTCAGCGCTCATATTTTGCAATTCAGTGCTCATATCTCGCAATTCAGTGCTCATATCTCGTAATTCAGCGCTCAAAAATCACAATTCAGCATTCATATCTCGCAATTCAGCGATCAAATCGTGCAATTCATCATTTATATCTCGCAATTCAGTGCTCAAATCGTGCAATTCAGCATTTATATCTCGCAATTCAGTGCTCAAATCTTGTAACTCAGCTCTCATATCTCGCAATTCTGCATTCATATCTTGCAATTTGGCATTCATAAATCTCGCAATTCTGCATTCATATCTCGCAATTCCGTGCTCAAATCTCACAATTCAGCATTCATATCTCGCAATTCAGCGATCAAATCGTGCAATTCATCATTTATATCTCGCAATTCAGTGCTCAAATCGTGCAATTCAGCATTTATATCTCGCAATTCAGTGCTCAAATCGTGCAATTCAGCATTTATATCTCGCATTTCAGTGCTCAAATCGTGCAATTCAGCATTTATATCTCGCATTTCAGTGCTCAAATCGTGCAATTCAGCATTTATATCTCGCAATTCAGTGCTCAAAGCTTGTAACTCAGCTCTCATATCTCGCAATTCTGCATTCATATCTTGCAATTTGGCATTCATAAATCTCGCAATTCTGCATTCATATCTCGCAATTCCGTGCTCAAATCTCACAATTCAGCATTCATATCTCGCAATTCAGCGATCAAATCGTGCAATTCATCATTTATATCTCGCAATTCAGTGCTCAAATCGTGCAATTCAGCATTTATATCTCGCAATTCAGCGCTCATATCTCGCAATTCAGTGCTCAAATCTCGCAATTCAGCATTCATATCTCGCAATTCAGCGCTCAAATCTCAAAATTCAGCATTCATATCTCACAATTCCGTGCTCAAATCTCACAATTCAGCATTCATATCTCGCAATTCAGCGCTCATATCTCACAATTCAGCATTCATATCTCGCAATTCAG